>NC_041389.1:98596911-98611655 GCF_002162155.2 Triticum dicoccoides | reverse complement strand
GTTGGTGAATAAATAACTAAATTTCCATGTTACTCCGACACCTCCATGGAGTACTAGGTATAATTGCGATGCAAGACAATCTCAGGTCACATGTGGTGCAGGTTTCATTGATGATATCAGATCATTTTTCACCCATCATCTTCTTACGCAGTGTATATCTTCACATAAGAACTCTAGCCTGGAGATCACCCAGGCTCTACTACTTTTCTCTCATTGAGTACTCTTTCTTTACCACCTTCTCATACCTACAAGTCAATCTAGGATTAGAAGGATCTCACTGCTTCCCTGCTTGTCGAACGCACAACTACTTAGGGATGAGAGGGTTCGGAAATACATCTAGCCTTTACGGCTTGAATGTGCAAACTATTTTTTCAATTTTGTGTGCTATATGTGTGTCCAACTGTAACTAGCCTGATTCTGTATGATATATCCAGGGGGAAGCATAATAGTTGTGCCTTATGTGGCAATGCATAGATGGAATGGCCTGGAATATAGTTGATTTAATCAGGAAGGAATCTAGTTTCTTATGCATTGGGTCCTAACACAAACAAAGCAAGTTATATGCTATGACAAGTAATTGGATGGGATATAACTTATTCGGCGAGTTGAGAAGATGTTATTTTGAAATTCTAAATTTGTTTTCATCGTCATCATGGACACAACAAGAACAACAATAATAACAAAATATGCTAGCATCTCATCAATTTGTAAGTTCTCGTCTAACCCTTATCCATCCGGCGGTTTACATCTCTCGATCTCAATCTCAAAAATAAAATATGTTAGCGGTTGGTTCTTGCTGTTGATGTTGTGATCATCCACTCCTGCAAATTTGCTCGACATGTTTCTGATTTTGCAAAACCAGATAAAGAGCCATTGATGAATTTTGCAACTACACGCTTTCATATCATCACAGGTCTAACAAAAGCCACAACAAAATAGCCAAAGCGGCCGCGAGAACCAGATCATGCAACAAACAATTAATTTCTCCTAGTCGATCACCACTTAAAGAATAACCCACACAAGAACACACGAGTTACAAGTTAAAACTTTTCGTCGCCGATTAGCTGAGTAGCTGTCCTCCAGTAACATGTGCACACAGCTATCCACTAGCTGGGACTCAGGCTTAGATTTAATAAAATTTCAGTCAACCGATTTACATTCAACAAAATTTCAGGGGAGTAAGCCATAGATGCTTTGGCACGGCCTTCTACCTACGGCTACAAGCGCTGAAATACTCCTCTTGGTTCTGAAATCACAGTCATGGCTGGTGAATCAGGAATGAACATTCACATGGTACGTTTCAAAAACTACTTCTACTGGTACACAAGCTACTCTCATTTCAGCTCCCGGTGACAACAGCTTCAGTTATTCAACCACAAATTAAGATGGATGCAGCTACGCAGGAACCTAACTAGTTAGTCCAGCAGAACAAACCTGCCATTGAACTTCCTGAAAACGTGGACCATCATCGTGGCCTCACACACGCCTTTCATCAGCTCGAAGACACAGACATGGCCCTCGTGCAGCCCGTTGTCAGAGACAAACTTGGTCCAGGAGCTGTAGCTGAAACCCTGTATCCTCATCATCGAATGGTAGTAGTACCTCACGCACCACTTCTCTCTCCTGTTAGGTCTCAGGAGCAGGATGTCGTGCGACCTCTCCGCGAGATGCTTAGCCGCAAGGTCTCTGGGAAAGGTCTGCATATACAGTACAGCAGAACATTAGTCATTAGTACGGAAAGCTATGGCACAGACGGTTCACAAAGTCTATCAAAGACGGTCTAATGAACTGTCTAGGTCTTCCAGTTCGTGATTAGAGGAACAACTGAACTGACCAGCAAGTTATTCCTGCTGCTAACATGATTCTCCTGCAGGACGGCGACGTATACCGGATTGCCCTGTTGAATCAACGCTGACCTGAATATCTCCTCTTGCTCCTCGCCGGTCAGGTCATAGGCATACCTTGAGTAGTAGTAGTTGGACTCAGCATATTCTTTGTCACTGTCCTCTTCCTCGGTCACCTCGACCTTAACTGGATAAGTGCACTTGTTTTGAGATTCGGGCTTTTTCCCTGTACAAACACAAATGGGCATTCCAAAATGATCAAGTAAAGTGACACTAACTCACTCTTGATTCCATACTGGTTCAGGTCTGGCTACATAAAACAAAGGAGTCTATTTCTATGTTGTCTCATAAATTCATCTTTTTTAAGTTGGCGATCCTGAGGGTTATTTTTAATGTCATGTGTGCAGGTGTCAATGTGTTGCATACTCACCTTGTAGGTGATGACCTCCTTCAAGAGAATGAACAACCATTGTCACTTCACCGTCGCTTTTCGATACTTCAAATAGGCAGATGTCACTTTCCCGCAACTCGTTGTGGAGAACGAAGCACGACCAGCCAACAGAAAGCATGCATGAACCATCAGTGATAACCTTCAAATTATCTACCCATATGTTGCTCTTATGAGGATGGCAGAGTGTGATGAATTGGTCTTCATGTGGAAGGTATTTGGCAGCGTAATCCTTGCAGATGGCCTGTTACAGATGAATGAATCATCAGGATTCCCAGGATCAGTCCATCAGTAAGAAAAAACTCCAGTTTCCGTCATTCAGCAGTGGAATGGAATAGTTCGATGATATTCATCATTCAACCATTGATTGGAATGTCTATTGTGATACACCGCTTTCAAATTATTGAAGATTGTAATTTACAGAGAGCTACTATAATTTTAAAAATTCCAACAAAATTTTAGACAAGAGATCTGAACATTAAATAACAAATGTTGCAGGAGTCTCATTGAATCTGTAGAGGATACTGCACACATACCAGAGATCCAGGCATACTTGTCTTGTTCATGGCTGTGATGTAAAATGGAATTACAGGCCTAACTTTCTTCACAAGCGCGTCGACTTCTGCCTTCTGTGCTGTAGTCAGATTGCACCCCGTTGCTAGGACATAGTGAGGCTCGGCGATTTCCGAAGGCCACATGAATTCATGGTGACTTCTGGAGATGTGACACCTTCTGCTCCACAACCCCGATCATCAAGACATCAGTTAGCAATTACAGGTACCAATGAAAATGTACATCAGTTAGCAATTCTTTACCAAATCTCGGTGAAGGAGAGTCCACCGGAGTCATCTTTTTAGTTTTCCTACTGTTGTTATCGTGTGATCCGCAGTCTCGGCGCCTTGTTTCCCTGATGAATGACCGATCATGAGATATGCCTGTTTTTGGTACATTAGGAGCATGGTTCAAGACAATGTGGAATGATTGTTTCTCACAACCACTTGGGTCAAATATTAGGACTTTAAAGTGAGAGTCCCCAATGTATCTGAACACCAGCAAGTCATGCTCTTTTAGTTCATAATCACTGGCAAATGCTGCCCATCCATATCTAAGGACTATCTTGTTCAGATCCTTGGTAACCTTAAAGTTGTATATGTTTCCATCTGGAGCTTCTAGCTTCATAACTTCAGAGATCCGGCCTCTGAAATTGTTCACAAATTTCTGTGGTATGCTCTGCAGGAACAGACAACAAAGCAATCAACAAATTATATATATCTGATCAAAAGATTACACTTCGGACACTGTAATAGTGCCTGCAGGGCGACTCTCTCCTTTTCTTCTCCTCTCGCGCGACCGCGTCGTCCCCGCGGGCGACCGGCCGCGCTCCGGCGCCCCCCCTCCTCTAGAGCCCCCCCTTCCCTCCCTCCCTCCCCGCCGCCGTCGCCGGCACCCGCGGCCAGGCCTGGCCCCTGGGTTGCTGGCGGCGGCGGCCTCCTGCCCTTCCCCTCTCGGTGCTCCCCGGCGCGGGGCGGTGTGCGCCGGGGGGTGCTCTTCGGCGGCGGCGGTCCGACGTGGCGGCGGAGATCCTGGCGCGGCGTGGGTGGACGACTGGGCAACGGCGTCGCCGTTGGCGGCGCGGCGGCGCGGCCTGAACCAGCCCGCTCGGCCCAGATCTGGGCCCTTCGGGCCCCATCTGGGTTTGGGCGGGCCGGCGGCGGGACGGGCCGGCGGCGTGGCCTCCAGGAGGCGGGAGAGCGGCGTTGACGGCTGGGAGCGGGCGGCGCAGGTGCCGGCTTGCTGCAACATGGCCGGCGGGGCTTTGCGGGTCCGTTGTGGACCTGGCCGGGCCAGGGGTGGCCCGGTGTGCCCTGCTGCCACGTCCGGTCGGCGACCACGACGTCGCCGGGGGCTCGGGCCTCCCGCACGTCGGCGGGGGAGGTGGTTCCCTCCCGCTTGGCTTCTGTGTGGTTCCTCCCGTCGCTTGGCGCTTCTTTCCGGCCTCCTTGGCCTCGTGGTGGTGTTCGCAGCGGGGCGGCGTGGATGTGTCCAAGACCGTGGTGGCGCGTGCTTGCGGGTGGCTTGATGGTTGGATGGCCCCGGTTCGAGTGGGTAGCGGTGCTTGGGGATGTGGGAGAAATCTTTGCCGGTTCTTCCGGCTCCGACGCGGTGACACCTGAGGGTGCCATCATTCCTTCTTGAAGGGCGTCGGCGCTACCCATCACCTGCTCCCCTCCGTATGCCGGGGGAAACCCTAGGACTCGTCCGGGCAGCAGCGTCGTTGGCGTCGCATTCCTTCTTGGAGGTGCTGCTTGGTATGCGGCGGGCCGGTGCCATGGCGTGTGGTGGGACGAAGGTGGAGGGCGCAGCGGTGGCGGATCATTTGTGCTTACCGAGCTGCCGTTGTTGGCTTTTATTTCTTCTTTTTCCCTTTTGGGCTTGTTGTGCCGTTCGCCCCGGCAGTTACCCTGTGATCGTGTGTCTGGTGCTTTATAATATAAAGCGGGGGGAAACCCTTTTTCGGTAAAGACTACACTTCATCAAGACGTCAGGAAGGGCATTATCATCCAAGGTCTTACCATTTCTCGACGGAAATCGCCAACCATGAGCCTCAGGAAATGCTTCTGCCTATCATCCAGGTGATGCCAATAGAAATGCACATCACAGAGCTCGCACCTTCGATGGGACTCACTGTTGCTTTCTTTTTCTTGGGCATTAGGGTCGCAGTTCATGAGAACGTGGAACACTTCCTTCTCACAGCAAGTTCCAAAATCAAATATCAGAACTTTGAAGTGAGAATCCCCGATGTACCTGAACACCAGGAAGTAGCCCACTTTTAGTTTGTAAAAGCTGACAAATACCCCCCATCCAGATCCGAGGACTATCTTGTTCAGATCCCTGACAGCCTGAATATTGTAAATGTTTCCATCAGGAGCTTCTAGCTTGATAACTTCAGAGATATGACCTTTGAAGTTCTCCACAAACTTCTGTGGTATGGCCTGCAGGAACAAGCAAACAACAAAATTATCATTCTGACCAGGATGGCATTCCGTCTGAAGGAGAGAAAGGGCGTCCATGCACCAGGGCTTGCCATTTTTTCTGGGAAATCGCCAACCATGCACTTGAAAAAATACTTCTGGGTATCATCCACATGACTGTTATCTTGATCATAATCTTGATCCGGCGCCATGACAGATGTCATCAAAATGGTGGGGAATCAAGAGAACAAGATACAGCAGCCTAAAATTGGAAGATGTAGTAGTATGTGTTATCATCAGCAGTCTGTTCCAACCTCACATGGATGCATATATTCGATGTCAGACAAATCAAAGGTGTCCAATACTGGAGCAAGTTTTTTTCAGGTGATCTAAAGAGTTAGCAAGTTTATGATCTAGTAGAAAGAGAAGAAGCCTCTTACATTTGTGAACAGCCAATATTTCTTTCAGTGTAAAATAGAAAGATGTAGCAATATGTGTTACTATCAGCAGCCTGTTCTAACTTCAACTTGATGCATATACTCCATGCCAGATAAATCAAAGAAAAACGTCTAATATTAAATTTCAGGACAAATAGAACTATGCACTTTAGGTTCCTGTGTGCCATTATAAACATCATCTAAAAGTGTAGCAAGTTTATGATCTAAAGATGTAGCAAGTAGAAAGACAAGAAGCCTCTTACCTTTGCCAAGAAGCTCTTTGAACAAATCAATAATTTTGCAGAGAAGCAGCCTCTATGCCAAGGATGCCCAAGCCCAGAGCAAAAGAGCAGCCTAAAATAGGATGAAGTAGTAGTATTTGTTATCAGCAGTCTGTTCCAAATTCACATGGATGCATATATTTGATGTCAGAAAAATCAAAGGAAAGTAAGCTATGCAAGCAAGCACTAAAGGAGCCACCATAAACAAGATCCAAAGAAGTATCAAGTTTATGCACTAAGGATGTAGGAGTAGTAGAAAGTAGAAAAACCAGAAGCCTCTTACCTTTGCCAAGAGCCAATACTTCTGCAGAGAAGCGGCCACAATGCCAAGGATGCCCAAGCACAGAGCAAGAACGTACATATATGCAGATGAATGACACACCATACAAGCTGATGCTTGCGGGTCTTGTACTGCCATCACACCTTCAATTAAAATAAGAGTCTCACGTGCAAAGTCTTCAGAGAGTTGCAGATGAAAGCATGACCATGCTTTCAACTGAGAACTTCTGGAATCTGAGCAGAAGGAATCGTACCCTACTTTTCGCAGTGCCAAGGAGATAAGGGAGCACAGCAATACCCAGAGGGTGCTGTAATAACTCTGTCAGTACCTTGGTACGCAGGGCAGTACAGCTGAGCCTCCATAGCAAAAACGACAAGAAAGATCAACACAGGGATGTTACAAGAAATTCTACATTGTAGCTTCAGAGCCAAGGTTTTAATATTAGAGTCAGCAGCCCAAATAACATCGTTTAAGTATCCAAAGCAGCTCTGGATGATGGCCATCAGCAAGCTTGGGGGCCTTTTTCTCAACCTAGCGCCAATGGTAAACTCCCATCAGCAATGCCTTCATCTCAAAAACAATTGGATGATGCAACTGCAGTTGCTCCCAGCTAATAAGATGAAAGAATGGAAGTCAGGCCATTTGCTTGGTCTCCTGGATGATATGGAAGGAACAAAAACAACCGTGTGTTCAATGCTGACATATGCTGCGCTCCACAACTCATGGGACGAATCATGGATGAGGCAAGATGTTGGTCAGCGGCTGGGCTTAGCTTGCTCGACAGAATATTTGAACCACCTTGATTTTCCCCTTGTTTGTTGCTGAGTGTTTTCTTTTTGGATGCCAGCTCCACCTTCTTTTTGTCTCTCAGACTTTGTATTCTGCCTCTCCTGATTAATCAATGAAATACGGCCCTAGGGCCGTCTTTTCGTCAAAAAAATAATATCCAAAGCACACACAAAATAACAAACAGAGCTTGCTAATAAGAGGAGAGGCGAGGAGAGGGGAAACTTGACCTGGATTGAACCCCATTGTTCTGTTTGGAACAAAATGAAGAAAAGGTGAAGGTTTCACCTACAGTGCCGAATCGAGTGAACAGAGCAGGCCATCACTCACCAGGTCAGAGCAAGCCAGGTCTAATCAGGAAGATTCCTTCAGGGCGCGCCCTCCGCCTCCTGCCAGCGCCGGTACGGCCTCGGATAACCCAGCGCCAGAGTGATGGGCCCCTTCGGCTTCGGTGCGGCCGCGCCGCTGTGGGTCGCCTCGATGAGGGGGAACCCGCGGGCACGTGGAAGGCGGCAGTCGGTCTGTTCCCGGACGCGGCGGTGCCTGTGAAAGCCGGCGGGCCGCGGCACGGTTAGGCGTTCCTTGGCGTATAGTTTTTTGTGAAAAAAATTAGATTATAAGATGTATTACTTTAGTTGACTCTTTTACCCCTGCAGAAGCTACACTCCACGTATGACCTTTCTAAAATGACCACTTTCCCACGGAACTACCACTTTTGTTTAACTTTTTGTCAAAATAAAAACTACTCCAACCCAGAGTCTAACCCTAGTTTAAAATTGGGACACTTATTATAGATAGGAGGAAGTATCACTTTTACATAGGAACCGGTTCAGTCTAGTTAAGCAGGATTATGACAGGTTGGGCCCGTAGATGGCCTCTGTCAGGGCGACGTTGGCATCGGGGTAGACGGCGACCAGCTGACGGTCGTTAGGGATGGGGCTCAGCCGGACCATGTCGCTTGGGCCGAGGTTAAACTGGTCGACCCTCTCTCCTCCTCCCCCAACCTCGTTCACTCGCCCAGTTCACTCAGCTCACTCTCTCTTTGACCTAGGTGGTGGCAGCCATGGCGGCAATGAATCTCGATGATGGTGGCAAATCGGTGGACAACCGAAGTAGCGGTGCCGACTAAAAACTGTTCATGGAAATGTAGGTGAATTTCTAATGCTTTTGAACCATAGACACTAAATGCAATAATCAACTTAATGTTTTTTAGTTAAACCAGATCAAGATAGAAGTAAAGAACAATCGCATGCCTTTTTCATATATCACGACTTGTATTTTATAGAATGCATATATAGTTACATGTTGCACAGCTTAGACGGATTATTCATAAGCATCAGAAAAGTAGATGAAGGATATGATGTAATGTGAGCATACATAGGTAGCTCAACTGCCCAGCTCCCAAAGACGATTTTTTTTTCTTTTGAATTCTAAAACCAACTTATGATTCATCCAAGACATGTTTATTAAAACTAAATATAGTTGATTATCAAATGAGAATGTATGTGCCGGTGGTAGTTTATTCACTTGACATGCCTTCTCTCCATAGTCTAGTGACTAGTGTAACCATTTTAATTCCAACCCTATATATATAAGCTCTATATTATAATACAAAGAAAACAAATGCGGTGCATCGGGTGAAATTTATCAGCTAACCATCAACGCAAAATCCTGAAAGAGAATCAAAAAGATCCGTGTGCTACTCTTGCCAGCAGCACGAATGTGTCGTGATAGCCAGCACCTGCCGAAACCCTTGTAGAATTCACTCTTTAACTTTATATTCATCAAGACACACTAGTTGTGAACACAAAAAGGAACCATTTCCTCAAATGATGTAAAAAAATGTACAAAAGAGAAAATAGACCATGCTAGCTCTTGTTTTATGCCCGGTATCCCGTCGAGATCCCTCAATGGCAGATTGGGATCGGGGGTTTTTGAATCCTTCAAAATGGCGCGTGCGTTTCGAAGATGCTAGGGAGGCGGGGCGATGGATCAATGGTTTGATCTACTCGCATCCGTCTCGTTGGACGAGGATCAGAAATGAAGATGGAGAAATTTTGGCCGGGCGACATCTGAGCACCGACGAGGAACTTGCTAGTGTTAAGCGATTATTGATTGATATTTACCATATCGAGGTTCTCGAGTGTGTGCAGGTGCCTGTGGATTGCGGAGACCAACCTGTCGTTGTGGATCTTACGAAGGACGTGGACGGACCGAAGCCTACGCAGCGATTTGGGGGTCGATTCTGGATCCTTGCCGACGAGGAGGAAGACGATGATGATCGACATGAAACGTCTGATTGACCGCCACCTAAGATTGACTTGGTAACATCCGTCTCTTTGCCTAAACCTATTGAGGGCTGCAAAAACTCGTTTTCGCTCGGCCCTACGGTTCCTTCGCAGAAGTCGAAAGTGAAACCATGGATTGGACCGTTGCCAAAAGGTGGCTCCGCCGGTTGTTACTTTGTCCGACTTTTTTCGTCCCGAGTGCTGGACAAGAGTAACTAGGAGAAAGAAGAAGGGAGGCCGAGTTGTGCCTCAGCGATCGCCGGCGGTGGCCGGTGTGCGTGAAGTTCGTGCGGCGAGGATTGAACGTTTGAATTCGCTTTTAGGCAGAGATGGGTCGCAAGTGAATGATGGCATTGTGGGCTTGGCTAGTACTGGGCTCGAGGCCCGGGGGGCTGGCCAGGCCTGCGATCCACCTGGAAAGGGCGACGTGCATGAGGAGGCAACGGATCGGGAGCCACCGCATGCACGCTCGTTCGTTCCCTGCTGGCGCATCGCTTCTGCTAGGGTTCGGCGTCGCGGGAGCCTGGGATTCCCGTCTGCTTCCTCGCGCCGTCTCAACCTTAGGATCGCCCGTTTTGGAGGCCGCCCACCTCCCGCGTTTTCTGCGGCTGCGATGCCGCCCAAGCCTCCTCCGCCGAGGGCTGCGCCAGCGGCGAGGAACGCGTTGGGGGCTGCGGGCGTCGCTTCGGCTCAGGCAGCGATTGCTGCCGCGCCAGTTCCCGCGCGGGTTGCGCCTCCGCCTAGGGTGGCTCCGCCGCCGCCTAGGGTGGCGCCTCCTCCGCCCCCTGCGAGGGCCGCCCTACCTCCGCCACCGAGGGTTGCGCCACCTCCGCCGCCCCTTCCAAGGGTTGCGCCTCCGCCGCCGCCTAGGGCTGACCCACCGCCGCCGCAACGACCGTGGCCGAGGCAGATGACGGGCGACCACGGTGGGTCGAGCCAAGGCATGAATGGTCGCGGTGCGGGTGCTTTTGCGGGTGATGCTCGCAACCCTCCGCGCGGTCAGTGGGGCGATGATGGATATAATGCTTATGGTGATGGTCTGCATCGGGTTTCTTCGTCTACCGGAGGTGGCCGTGGCTATGCTTGGGTGGACCACGGCAACGCCGGTAGGGGTTTCCAAGGACCACCCGCAACTTTGTGGAGGGTGGGGTTGGCCCCAATAACCGTCCTTTCGGGGGTCGTTTCCGTGGAGGCCGTGGCGGGAACCGGCATCCTCCTCCGCCGAGGCAGCCAACCACTGTTTCTGATCAGCAAGCAATCTCGCCGGAGGTGGCAGCCGGTGGATCGGCTCTACCGCAGGTGGCGGTGGAGACGGTTCAGGCCCTGGCCGCAGTCACGTTGCCGGAGCCCATGCAGATTGGAGATTCTGCTTCTGAACAAGGTACGGAGAAGTCCGAGGTTGAAAAGGTGTCCAAGTGGGCGGCTAAAAGAAGAAGGTGACCTGTTTCCGTTGTGGTGAACTGGGTCACTTTTTGGTTGAATGCACTGCGGAGTTATGTGACTTGTGCCGGAAACCTAAGCATACAGCTTCTGAGTGTCCTCTTTTGTTGGGGCCTAAACCTTTTGTTAATATCTATGGGGTTTGTTGCTCAGAGTTGATGTTCTTCGAGTCTCCCAGTGTGGAACCCTTGACACCCGCGGTGACCTACTTCCCCGTTGTGGTGAAGGTGGTTCATGGACCTTTGACTGAGGCACAAATCATTCAGCAGTTGCAGGAGCTGGCACCGGGTAATTTTCAGTGGTCTTTGCTCAGGCTCACAGATCAGACTTACAAAGTCGATTTCCCGTCTAAGGAGGATCAGCTGAGAATCCTCAAGTTCGGTATGAGCAGGGTCATTGGTACTAGTTTTGTGCTGCAATTTGATGAGTGGAAAAAGAAGGAGCCGCATGGCATGCCGTTAACTCATATTTGGGTTCGTTTCTTTGGGGCGCCATCTGCTCCCCTGGATAGCTTTTTGGTTACATGGAGCCTGGGTTCTTTGATTGGTAAGACTGAGCAGGTGTATGCAGTTCACACGTGCTCATGGGGTGGCGTGTTTACTTGTCAGTGTTGCTAACATTTAGTTCCTGCCAGATGTGGTGCCTTGGACGCATGAAGGCATTCTGTATCAGTTGGATGTCGAGTATGAGGATCCCAACTTTTTCCGGGAATTTGAGGACGATAATCCTATGGACACTTCCAAGGGAGGAGGTGCATCGGGGAACCAGGATGATAGTGCTAAGAGTAATGATGATAAGGCCAAGGGGCCTTCGGGTCCGTCTGACTCTGGTGAGACTGCTACTCATAGGTCAACAGGCATTGTCCCGATGAGTACGTTGCAGCTTGGTTCCTTGGGGACTTTCTCGGCGCCTCCTATGCTTTGGAGTGATCGAGTTGATCCGGTGGACCCAGTGGTGCGTCCGTTTTTTGTCCGAGCTAGTTGGGGTGGGAGGTGCCGAGGGGCAGGAGGCCACTCACACTTCCGCTTCTCCTTCTCCCCCTCCTGTTTTGGAGGTGGAGGCTGCAACGGATGTCTCGGCTGGAGGTGGCGGGAAGGTGGCCCAGCGCTCCATGTCGCCATCTTCGTCGACGCCGAGGGCGAGCTCGGTGGCTTTGTGTGGCACCCCGGCTCAGAGCCACTGGTTTACCTTGCATTGCCAGCCCAGAGACCTTGTCTTCTGGCAACACACAACAACATGGTACAGAAAAACAACCGCTTTTATTCATGCTAGCGGAGCATAGTTTATATTACAACAGTTAGCGAGGCCAAGCGGCACACATGGTGCGGCTGAACAATATATACATTATTTAGTGAACATAAAGGGGCCTCGATCATGACAACTACTCGGCAACGAAACAACGTCGTAGCGGGACTCCATAGCACAAGGACACCAATGTGGACACGGTCTAGACTCAGACAGCACTCCTTCCCAACGAGACTTTCCTGAAATCTGGCATGACACACCAGGTCAGTACATTGAATGTACTTGGAAGCTCACAATAAGCATAAACATAATGACAAACAATATCATGATAGTTATGTTGGGGAACGCAGTAATTTTAAAAATTTCCTACGCACACGCAAGATCATGGTGATGGCATAGCAACGAGAGGGGAGAGTATTGTCCACGTACCCTCGTAGACCGTAAGCGGAAGCGTTATGACAACGCGGTTGATGTAGTCGTACGTCTTCACGATCCGACCGATCCAAGTACCGAACGTACGGCACCTCCGAGTTCAGCACACGTTCAGCTCGATGACGATCTCCGGGCTCCAATCCAGCAGAGCGTCGGGGATGAGTTCCGTCAGCACGACGGCGTGGTGACGGTGATGATGTTCTACCGGCGCAGGGCTTCGCCTAAACTCCGCGATGATATGACCGAGGTGGAATATGGTGGAGGGGGGCACCGCACACGGCTAAGGAACGATCCGTAGATCAACTTGTCTGTCCATGGGGTGCCCCCTGCCTCCGTATATAAAGGAGTGGAGGAGGGGAGGGCCGGCCCTCTCTATGGCGCGCCCTAGGGGAGTCCTACTCCCACCGGGAGTAGGATTCCCCCTTTCCTAGTCCAACTAGGAACCCTTCCATGTAGTAGGAGTAGGAGAGAAGGAAAGGGAAGAGAGAAGAAGAAGAAAGGAAGGGTGCGCCCCCCCTCCCTAGTCCAATTCGGACTAGTCCAAGGGGAGGGGTGCGGCCACCCTTTTAGCCTTTTCTCTCCTTTCCCATATGGCCCAAAGAGGCCCAATACGAATTCCTGTAACTCTCCGGTACTCCGAAAAATACCCGAATCACTCGGAACCTTTCCGAACTCTGAGTATAGTCATCCAATATATCGATCTTTACGTCTCGACCATTTCGAGACTCCTCGTCATGTCCCCGTTCTCATCCGGGACTCCGAACTCCTTCGGTACATCAAAACTCATAAACTCATAATAAAAATGTCATCGTAACGTTAAGCGTGCGGACCCTACGGGTTCGAGAACTATGTAGACATGACCTAGAACTATTCTCGGTCAATAACCAATAGCGGAACCTGGATGCCCATATTGGCTCCTACATATTCTACGAAGATCTTTATCCGTCAAACCGCATAACAACATACGTTGTTCCCTTTGTCATCGGTATGTTACTTGCCCGAGATTCAATCGTCGGTATCCAATACCTAGTTCAATTTCGTTACCGGCAAGTCTATTTACTCGTTCCGTAATGCATCATTCCGTAACTAACTCATTAGCTACATTGCTTGCAAGGCTTATAGTGATGTGCATTACTGAGAGGGCCCAGACATACCTCTCCGACAATCGGAGTGACAAAACCTAATCTCGAAATACGCCAACCCAACATGTACCTTTGGAGACACCTGTAGTACTCCTTTATAATCACCCAGTTACGTTGTGACGTTTGGTAGCACACAAAGTGTTCCTCCGGTAAACGGGAGTTGCATAATCTCATAGTCATAGGAACATGTATAAGTCATGAAGAAAGCAATAGCAACATACTAAACGATCGGGTGCTAAGCTAACGGAATGGGTCATGTCAATCAGATCATTCAACTAATGATGTGATCCCGTTAATCAAATAACAACTCTTTGTCCATGGTTGGGAAACATAACCATCTTTGATTAACAGGCTAGTCAAGTAGAGGCATACTAGTGACATCCTGTTTGTCTATATATTCACACATGTATTATGTTTCCGGTTAATACAATTCTAGCATGAATAATAAACATTTATCATGAAATAAGGAAATAAATAATAACTTTATTATTGCCTCTAGGGCAATATTTCCTTCAATTTAACCATTTAATCAACAATGCAACCATACATCTAACATGATGTGACTATGTTCAACTGGTACTTGTTCCACGGGCATACTTACCGGACGTGATCATTTCCAGACCACAAACATGAAATCTCTAAAACACACTTGTGATCCTTTCGGCGATCACCACCCGACCAATCCATGGCCTATGATCCTTACGGCAATCATAACCCGACCAACTCTTGGCCCGTGATCCTTACGGCGATCACTGTTGGGGAATGTAGTAATTTCAAAAATTTCCTACGCACACGCAAGATCATGGTGATGCATAGCAACGAGAGGGGAGAGTGTTGTCTACGTACCCTCGTAGACCGTAAGCGGAAGCGTTAGAACAACGCGGTTGATGTAGTCGTACGTCTTCACGGCCCGACCGATCAAGCACCGAAACTACAGCACCTCCGGGTTCTAGCACACGTTCAGCTCGATGACGTCCCTCGAACTCTGATCTAGTCGAGTGTCGAGGGAGAGTTCCGTCAGCACGACGGTGTCGTGACGATCTTGATGTTCTACCGTCGCAGGGCTTCGCCTAAGCACTGCTACGATATTATCGAGGTGGAATATGGTGGAGGGGGGCACCGCACACGACTAATAGATCTCAAGGATCA
>NC_041389.1:98570491-98596729 GCF_002162155.2 Triticum dicoccoides | reverse complement strand
CCCCGTATATAAAGGAGCAAGGGGGGGTTGCGGCCGGCTAGGAGGAGGGCGCGCCAGGAGGAGTCCTACTCCCACCGGGAATAGGACTCCCCCCTTTTCCATGTTGGACTAGGACTTGGGGGGAGAAGAGAGAGAGGGGAAAGGAAAGGGGGGGCGCCGCCCCCCTCCTTGTCCAATTCGGACTTGGGGGGAGGGGTGCGTGTCTGCCCCTTGGCCTCCTCTCCTCTTCCTCCACTAGGCCCATTAAGGCCCATTAAGTTACCGGGGGGTTCCGGTAACCTCCCGGTACTCCGGTAAAATGCCGATTTCACCCGGAACACTTCTGATGTCCAAACATAGACTTCCAATATATCAATCTTCATGTCTCGACCATTTCGAGACTCCTCGTCATGTCCGTGATCACATCCGGGACTTCGAACAACCTTCGGTACATCAAAACATATAAACTCATAATGAAACTATCATCGTAACTTTAAGCATGCGGACCCTACGGGTTCGAGAACAATGTAGACATGACCGAGACACGTCTCCTGTCAATAACCAATAGCGGAACCTGGATGCTCATATTGGCTCCCACATATTCTACGAACATCTTTATCGGTCAGATCGCATAACAAAATACGTTGTTCCCATTCTCATCGGTATGTTACTTGCCCGAGATTCGATCGTCGGTATCTCAATACCTAGTTCAATCTCGTTATCGGCAAGTCTTATTACTCATTCCGTAATACATCATCTCACAACTAACTCATTAGTTGCAATGCTTGCAAGGCTTAAGTGATGTGCATTACCGAGAGGGCCCAGAGATACCTCTCCGACAATCGGAGTGACAAATCCTAATCTTGAAATACGCCAACCCAACATGTACCTTTGGAGACACCTGTAGAGCTCCTTTATAATCACCCAGTTACGTTGTGACGTTTGGTAGCACACAAAGTGTTCCTCCGGTAAACGGGAGTTGCATAATCTCATAGTCATAGGAACATGTATAAGTCATGAAGAAAGCAATAGCAACATACTAAACGATCTAGTGCTAAGCTAACGGAATGGGTCAAGTCAATCACATCATTCTTCTAATGATGTGATCCTGTTAATCAAATGACAACCCATGTCTATGGTTAGGAAACTTAACCATCTTTGATTAACGAGCTAGTCAAGTAGAGGTATACTAGTGACACTATGTTTGTCTATGTATTCACACATGTATTATGTTTCCGGTTAATACAATTCTAGCATGAATAATAAACATTTATCATGAAATAAGGAAATAAATAATAACTTTATTATTGCCTCTAGGGCATATTTTTTTCAGTCTCCCACTTGCACTAGAGTCAATAATCTAGTTCACATCGCCATGTGGTTTAACACCAATATTCATATCTGTATATGATTAACACCCATAGTTCACATCGTCATGTGACCAACACGCAAAGGGTTTACTAGAGTCAATAATCTAGTTTACATTGCTATGTGATTAACACCCAAAGAGTACTAAGGTGTGATCATGTTTTGCTCGTGAGAGAAGTTTAGTCAACGGGTCTGTCACATTCAGAGTCGTATGTATTTTGCAAATATTCTATGTCTACAATGCTCTGCACGGAGCTACTCTAGCTAATTGCTCCCACTATCAATATGTATCTAGATTGAGACTTAGAGTCATCTGAATTGGTGTAAAAGCTTGCATCGATGTAACTCTTTATGTCGGGCTCTTTTATCACCTCCATAATCGAGAAATATTTCCTTAGTCCTCACTAAGGATTTTCTTGACCGTTGTCCAGTGATCTACTCCTAGATCAAAAATTGCACTCCCTTGCCAAATTCAGAGCAAGGTATACAATAAGTCTGGAACATAGCATAACATACTTTATAGAACCTATGACTGAGGCATAGGGAATGACTTTTCATTCTCTTTCTATTTTCTGCCATGGTCGGGTTTTGAGTCTTACTCAATTTCACACCTTTGCAACACAGGCAAGAACTCTTTCTTTGACTGTTCCATTTTGAACTACTTCAAAATCTTGTCAAGGTATGTACTCATTGAAAATCTTATCAAGCGTCTTGATCTATCTCAATAAATCTTGATGCTCAATATGTAAGCAGCTTCACCGAGGTCTTGATTTGAAAAACTCTTATTCAAGTATCCTTTCATGCTATCTAGAATTTCTATATCATTTCCAATCAACAATATGTCATCCACATATAATATTAGAAATGTTATAGAGCTCCCACTCACTTATTTGTAAATACAGGCTTCTCAAATAGTCTGTATAAAACCATATGCTTTGATCAACTCATCAAAGCGTATATTCCAACTCCGAGAGGCTTGCACCAATCCATAAATGGATCGCTGGAGCTTGCACACTTTGTTAGCACCTTGATTGACAAAACCTTCTGGTTGCATCATATACAACTCTTCTTTAAGAAAACCATTAAGGAATGCAGTTTTGACATCCATTTGCCAGATTTCGTAAAATGTGGCAATTGCTAACATGATTCAGACAGACTTTAAGCATCGCTACAGTTGAGAAAATCTCATTGTAGTCAACACCTTGAACTTGTCGAAAACCTTTTGCGACAAGTCGAGCTTTGTAGATAGTAACACTACTATCAATGTCCGTCTTCCTCTTGAAGATCCATTTATTTTCTATGGCTTGCTGATCATCGGGCAAGTCCACCAAAGTCCACACTTTGTTCTCATACATGGATCCTATCTCAGATTTCATGGCCTCCAGCCATTTCACGGAATCTGGGCTCATCATCGCTTCCTCATAGTTCATAGGTTTTTCATGGTCTAGTAATATGAGTTCCAGAATAGGATTACCGTACCACACTGGTGCAGACCGTACTCTGGAAAACCTACGAGGTTATGTAGTAACTTGATCTGAAGTTTCATGATCATCATCATTAGCTTCCTCACTAATTGGTGTAGGAATCACTGGAACTGATTTCTGTGATGAACTACTTTCCAATAAGGGAGCAGGTACAGTTACCTCATCAAGTTCTACTTTCCTCCCACTCACTTCTTTCGAGAGAAACTCCTTCTCTAGAAAGGATCCATTCTTAGCAACAAAGATTTTTGCCTTCGGATCTGTGATAGAAGGTGTACCCAACAGTTTCCTTTGGGTATTCTATGAAGACGCACTTCCCCGATTTGGTTTTGAGCTTATTAGGTTGAAACTTTTTCACATAAGCATCGCAGCCCCAAACTTTAAGAAACGACAACTTTGGTTTCTTGCTAAACCACAGTTCATAAGGCGTCGTCTCAACGGATGTTGATGGTGCCCTATTTAAAGTGAATGCAGCTGTCTCTAATGCATAACCCCAAAACAATGGTGGTAAATCGGTAAGATACATCATAGATCGCACCATTTCCAATAAAGTGTGGTTACGACGTTCAGACACACCATAACGTTGTGGTGTTCCAGGTGGCGTGACCTGTGAAACTATTCCACATTGTTTTAATTGAAGACCAAATTCGTAACTCAAATATTTGTCTCCGCGATCAAATCGCAGAAACTTTATTTTCTTGTTACGACGATTCTCCACTTCACTCTGAAATTCTTTGAACTTTTCAAATGTTTCAGACTTGTGCTTCATTAAGTAGATATACTCATATCTGCTCAAATCATCTTGTGAAGGTCAGAAAAATAATGATACCCGCCACGAGCATCAACACTCATTGGACCGCATACATCGGTATGTATTATTTCCAATAAGTCACTAGCTCGTTCCATTGTTCCGGAGAATGGAGTTTTAGTCATCTTGCCCAAAAGGCACGGTTCGCAAGCATCAAATGATTCATAACCAAGAGATTCCAAAAATCCATCTTTATGGAGTTTCTTCATGTGCTTTACACCGATATGACCCAAACGGCAGTGCCACAAATAATTTGCACTATCATTATCAACTTTGCATCTTTTGGCATCAATATTATGAATATGTGTATCACTATGATCGTGATCCAACAAACTATTTTCATTGGGTGTATGACCATCGAAGACTTTATTCATGTAAACAGAATAACAATTATTCTCTGACTTTAAATGAATAACTGTATTGCAATAAACATGATCAAATCATATTCATGCTCAACGCAAACACCAAATAACATTTATTTAGGTTCAACACTAATCTCGAAAGTGTAGGGATAGTGTGATGATGATCATATCAATCTTGGAACTACTTCCAACACACATCGTCACTTCACCCTCAACTAATCTCTATTTATTCTGTAACTCCTATTTCGAGTTACTAATTTTAGCAACTGAACAAGTATCAAATACTCAGGGGCTACTATAAACACTAGTAAAGTACACATCAATAATATGTACATCAAATATACCCTTGTTCACTTTGCCATCCTTCTTATCCACCAAATATTCAGGGCATTTCCGCTTCTAGTGACCATTTCCTTTGCAGTATAATCACTCAGTTTCAGGCTTTGGTCCAGTTTTGGGCTTCTTCGCGGGAGTGACATCTTGCTTGCCATTTTGCTTGAAGTTCCCTTTCTTTCCCTTTGCCCTTTTCTTGAAACTAGTGATCTTGTCAACCATCAACACTTGATGCTCTTTCTTGATTTCTACCTTCGTCGATTTCAACATCACGAAGAGCTCGGGAATCGTTTTCGTCATCCCTTGCATACTATAGTTCATCACAAAGTTCTACTAACTTGGTGATGGTGACTAGAGAACTCTGTCAATTACTATCTTATCTAGAAGATTAACTGCCACTTGATTCAAGCGATTGTAGTACCCAGACAATCTGAGCACATGCTCACTAGTTGAGCGATTCTCCTCCATCTTTTAGGCATAGAACTTGTTGGAGACTTCATATCTCTCAGCTCGGGTATTTGCTTGAAATATTAACTTCAACTCCTGGAACATCTCATATGGTCCATGACGTTCAAAACGTCTTTGAAGTCCCGATTCTAAGCCGTTAAGCATAGTGCACTAAACTATCAATTAGTCATCATATTGAGCTAGCCAAACATTCATAACATCTGCATCTGCTCCTGCAATAGGTCTATCACCTAGCGGTGCATTAAGGACATAATTCTTCTGTGCGGCAATGAGGATAAACCTCAGATCAAGGATCCAATCCGCATCATTGCTACTAACATCTTTCAACACAATTTTCTCTAGAAACATATCAAAATAAACATATGAAAGCAACAACGCAAGCTATTGATCTACAACATAATTTGCAAAATACTACCAGGACTAAGTTCATGATAAATTTAAGTTCAATTAATCATATTACTTAAGAACTCCCACTTAGACAGACATCTCTCTAGTCATCTAAGTGATCACGTGATCCAAATCAACTAAACCATGTCCGATCATCACGTGAGATGGAGTAGTTTCAATGGTGAACATCACTATGTTGATCATATCTACTATATGATTCACGTTTGACCTTTTGGTCTCCGTGATCCGAGGCCATATCTGTATATGCTAGGCTCGTCAAGTTTAACCTGAGTATTCCGCGTGTGCAACTGTTTTGCACCCGTTGTATTTGAATGTAGAGCCTATCACACCCGATCATCATGTGGTGTCTCAGCACGAAGAACTTTCGCAATGGTGCATACTCAGGGAGAACACTTCTTGATAATTAGTGAGAGATCATCTTAAAATGCTACCATCAATCAAAGCAAGATAAGATGCATAAAGGATAAACATCACATGTATTCAATATAAGTGATATGATATGGCCATCATCATCTTGTGCTTGTGATCTCCATCTCCGAAGCACCGTCGTGATCACCATCGTCACCGGCGCGACACCTTGATCTCCATCGTAGCATCATTGTCGTTACGCCATCTATTGCTTCTACGACTATTGCTACCGCTTAGAGATAAAGTAAGCAATTACAGGGCATTTGCATTTCATACAATAAAGCGACAACCATATGGCTCCTACCAGTTGCCGATAACTCGGTTACAAAACATGATCATCTCATACAATAAAAGATAGCATCACGTCTTGACCATATCACATCACAACATGCCCTGCAAAAACAAGTTAGATGTCCTTTACTTTGTTGTTGCAAATTTTACATGGCTGCTACGGGATGAGCAAGAACCGTTCTTACCTACGCATCAAAACCACAACGATAGTTCGTCAAGTTAGTGTTGTTTTAACCTTTGCAAGGACTGGGCGTAGCCACACTCGGTTCAACTAAAGTTGGAGAAACAGCCACCCGCCAGCCACATGTGTGCAAAGCACGTCGGTAGAACCAGTCTCGCGTAAGCGTACGCGTAATGTCGGTCCGGGCCGCTTCATCCAACAATACCGCGGAACCAAAGTGTGACATGGTGGTAAGCAGTATGACTTGTATCGCCCACAACTCACTTGTGTTCTACTCATGCATATAACATCTACGCATAAAACCTGTCTCTAATGCCACTGTTGGGGAACGTAGTAATTTCAAAATTTTCCTACACACACGCAAGATCATGGTGATGCATAGCAACGAGAGGGGAGAGTGTTGTCTACGTACCCTCGTAGACCGTAAGCGGAAGCGTTAGAACAACGCGGTTGATGTAGTCGTACGTCTTCACGGCCCGACCGATCAAGCACCAAAACTACGGCACCTCCGAGTTCTAGCACACGTTCAGCTCGATGACATCCCTCGAACTCCAATCCAGCCGAGTGTCGAGGGAGAGTTCTGTCAGCACGACGGCGTGGTGACGATCTTGATGTTCTACCATCGCAGGGCTTCGCCTAAGCACTGCTATGATATTATCGAGGCGGAATATGGTGGAGGGGCGCACCGCACACGGCTAATAGATCTCAAGGATCAATTGTTGTTTTCTTGGGGGTGCCCCCCCCCGCCCCCGTATATAAAGGAGCAAGGGGGGTTGCGGCCGGCCAGGAGGAGGGCGCGCCAGGAGGAGTCCTACTCCCACCGGGAGTAGGACTCCCCCCCTTTTCCATGTTGGACTAGGACTTGGGGGGGAAGGAGAGAGAGGGGGGAAAGGAAAGGGGGGGGGCGCCGCCCCCCCATCCTTGTCCAATTCGGACATGGCGGGGGGAGGGGCGCGCGGCTGCCCCTTGGCCTCCTCTCCTCTTCCTCCACTAGTCCCATTAAGGCCCATTAAGTTACCGGGGGGTTCCCGTAACCTCCCGGTACTCCGGTAAAATGCCGATTTCACCCGGAACACTTTCGATGTCCAAACATAGACTTCCAATATATCAATCTTCATGTCTCGACCATTTCCAGACTCCTCGTCATGTCCATGATCACATCCGGGACTTCGAACAACCTTCGGTACATCAAAACATATAAACTCATAATGAAACTGTCATCGTAACTTTAAGCGTGCGGACCCTACGGGTTCGAGAACAATGTAGACATGACCGAGACACGTCTCCGGTCAATAACCAATAGCAGAACCTGGATGCTCATATTGGCTCCCACATATTCTACGAAGATCTTTATCGGTCAGACCGCATAACAACATACGTTGTTCCCTTTGTCATCGGTATGTTACTTGCCCGAGATTCGATCGTCGGTATCTCAGTACCTAGTTCAATCTCGTTACCGGCAAGTCTCTTTACTCGTTCTGTAATACATCATCTCACAACTAACTCATTAGTTGCAATGCTTGCAAGGCTTAAGTGATGTGCATTACCAAGAGGGCCCAGAGATACCTCTCCGACAATCGGAGTGACAAATCCTAATCTTGAAATACGCCAACCCAACATGTACCTTTGGAGACACCTGTAGAGCTCCTTTATAATCACCCAGTTACATTTGTGACGTTTGGTAGCACACAAAGTGTTCCTCCGGTAAACGGGAGTTGCATAATCTCATAGTCATAGGAACATGTATAAGTCATGAAGAAAGCAATAGCAACATACTAAACGATCAAGTGCTAAGCTAACAGAATGGGTCAAGTCAATCACCTCATTCTTCTAATGATGTGATCCCGTTAATCAAATGACAACTCATGTCTATGGTTAGAAACTTAACCATCTTTGATTAACGAGCTAGTCAAGTAGAGGCATACTAGTGACACTATGTTTGTCTATGTATTCACACATGTATTATGTTTCCGGTTAGTACAATTCTAGCATGAATAATAAACATTTATCATGAAATAAGGAAATAAATAATAACTTTATTATTGCCTCTAGGGCATATTTCCTTCAATCACAACACGACCATCTCATGGCCAAACTCAACACGATGGCCTCACTGCCATCCTTAGTACAAACTTAGTGTGCATATTTTATTAAGTGTTGACCCATGGTGTACCCTACTTTCGAGCGTGTCCGTAACCGTGGACTCGGCTATCGATAGATTAAAAACACTCTGCAGAGGTTAGTACACTGTACCCCCACTACGGAACCCATGGCCTTACACTCCCATTCGGGTGGACCAACAGCGTTCCGACGAAACCATTTCATTGTCATGACACTCTCCCTGCCATTCCGACTCAGACCCCATCGGGCTAGTCCTGGGTGGCCCCGTGTCTACCTCCAGACACCTCGACCACCATCGTGGCCACGATCCACTCTGGGATCCGCTACCAAAATTAACTTAACAACGGGCTCACAAGGTTATGCTTGCCTACTGGGCCAGGGTACAACACACCCATAACCTTCCCTAAATGGAGGCACCGACCAGAGGCACGACAATGAAACGCATTAAGGTCGTCCCATACTGGCAAATGTGGTTGCACTGGGAATGACTCGTTTCAGCGGCACCATGACCCGGTCAACAACATGTTCAAGTTAAGTTATTAATCAGGTTCAACTTAATGTGAAAATAATCGGTGTCATAATTCCATGCTATGCATCACTTAAAATATGCACCACATAACGATGCAAACAACTGAATCAACCACACTCCTATGGAGCCATCATCAACTCATGCTACTACTCTGGTTAAGGTCACACCTCACTTATACCAGAATCATTACTAGCAATCTCATCATTTTTCATCATGCAAAAATAATAATTAAACTAATTATCCAACTCTATGATCATATCATTTATTCATCACTTGCAACTAAGTTCTCCTTAGCTTACCAACAAGATTCACTTCAAACATTCTATAGTTCAAGTATTTTAACATGACAAGAATTTAACAGAATATAATCATTATATAAATAATTTAAATGCATAAATATTCATAAGTTCAAGTAGGAAAATCACAAATATTGAAGTGGCACTATGAAAATGTTACTGTGGCTTGCCTTAGTGCTCATGAGGTTCACAAAGCTCCTGGTGATCCTCAAGACAAGCTGGCTCTTCTGAAAATATTCAAAACCACAAAAAGAAAACATCAAGAAACCTTCTGAAAATTACCAGAAAATCTAGACAGCAAGGAAAAATCTCATCTTTTGGGTGCTATTAGATTTTTGGACACAGAACACAATGCAAAAAGAATCAATGCATTTGGACTTACAGATAAAAAGTTATGGCCATTTGAAGTTTCCTAGAATTTAAATGAATTTGAAATAATTAAACAGAGGGGGGTGACGTCGAAAGCGTAAACTCCCGGGGCTCCACCACTCATACCGCTTCACGCGTGTAATGAGTGGCTGACTAGCGAGCCCCGCTAGTCAGGCCGGAGGGAGGGGAGAGGGAAACAGAGGGGGCGGCGCTTCGCCGGAGCTCACGCCGACGGTGAGGCTTCTTGGAGCCAAACGAGAGGGAGGGATCAACGGAGGAGATGATTGTGCACCTGCCCGTACCCGTAGCGTAGCTAACGATGGCCGGACGGCGTCGGATTTGACCTCTCCAGCGGAGACAGAGGGCGGAGGTTGCCGGAGATGAGGAAGACGGCGGCTTGGGGCGGCTCCAGGGGCTCCAGGGGGTTGGGTTGGCTTCACGGAGGAGAGGCGGAGGCCCTGTCGGGGTCGCCTTGGCTTGGGAGGGTCCGGAGCTGCGGGAACGATCTAGAGGGGATCGCCGGCAAGCTCGGCTCCAGGACGGTAGCCCGCGGCCTGCCCGGCCGGGCTGCGGCTTCTACTGGCTCTAGGAGGGAGTGGGAGTGGCTGAGGTTCTCCAAGAGGCTGTGGAGGGGCTGCTTTTATAGGCGAGGCAACGAGGAGGGCTCGGGCTCCATCGGAGGACACCTGTCCCCGGCGCCCGGCGACGAACGGCGCCAGAGAGCGATGGAGAAGACGACGGAGGTCACGCAGGCACTATGTGCGGGCGCGGACGAGCACATGATCAAGGGGAAAGAGACGAACACAGTGCACGCGCACTGTGCCGTTGGCCGGACCGTGCCCGTGCTCGCTGCGGCGAGCTCCGGCGTCGGCAAGCGGCAGGGGGGTTATGGAGGTGGAGACAAGGATGGTGGCGAGGGGTGGCACGCTCTAGCCGGCTGGGCAGCGAGCACGCGCTCAACAGAGACGCTGGCGACGCGTAGAGCGTGCGCATTGCATGCCAGCACGCTCAGACGAACGCGGTCACCGCGTGCACCGTGACATGAGGCCACCCTACGCACTAACAAAGATGTCTGGCGTGTAGTCCTTAGTAAACTGAGATGTTACCACGGTTTGGTTAGTTTCCAGGTGCAGTAGAAGTAAAGTTGTGTTGCTGACAAGTTACTGGACAGTAACTTTGGAGAGTTACTGTGGTCAAACCACTGGGATCCAAGGGCTGAGCTTTGGGGTTTTACTATCTCTTACTAAGGTAAATAAGCACAGGAAAAACCAGCTACAATGGAGCTAGTAAAAAGGTAGTTGTTGTAGAAACTACCATTTCAGCTCAGAAGTGACTTTATTTTCTATAGCCAAAATATTTCAAAGAGTGGTGAAATATTTTTGCTCAGAAAGGTGCCCTAGGGTCCAAAGAATAATTGGGATTTTTCTCAGGATTTTTGGGGCAAGAAAAATTAGGGTTGCTTTGGAGCTCAAAGGTTTAGCTAGGGTTTTGGAGGCCAAAGTGGATATTTTTCATTTAAGAAAAATATTCCAAACAATATTTTTAGGTTGGCCAGGGGTGAAATGATGGTTATGAGGAGGAGAGGGAACACTTGGGTGAAAATCAAGGGGTACCCAAGTGGTTAAGTCCAAATGAAATGATTCAAAACTCCAAATTCAAAACCAACTCAACTGAAAATCAAGCAAAGAAGAAGAAGGCAAAAACAAGGCTGTCACACTTTGCTCCCTCCCATGAGGCTGGTCGTCTTCGGAGGGGTGTGCGTTCAGGAGGCCACCGCACCCCTTCCAACCAGGCCACTACCTGCCGTGGTGGGCGGGGCGGGTGGCGTGGCCATCCAGACACCCCACTCCCCGGATCGCCCACCTAGGCTGGTTTCGCCCGTCTCAGGCCCGTCGGCCGCACCTGTTCTTGGTGGGACTCCCGTGGAGATGCCGCGGGAGGTGTTGTCGTCTTTTGGTGTGGCACCGGAGGTCCCAGGCCGGGTTACCGCTGTTGGGAGTCGGGCAGGAGGCCCTTCCCCTAGCAGAGCTTCGCGCGAGGAGGTCATCGCCTTTGGAGGGATTCCGGATCCTGTCTCTCAGGGGAGGCGGATCAGTAGTCGGCTGCAGGAGCAGCCGGACGTTAATGACATGCAGCAGAGGTGTGCTATGAGGGTGGCCAAGCTGCATGACGTCGAGATCTCTACGGGTATGTCTGTTAATAAATCAAATTCAATTTTGCATTTTACCAATGATGAGATTGTTCATAATGCAAATCAACTAGGGGTTTCACTGTTGGGGAACGTAGTAATTTCAAAAAAAATCCTACACACACAAGATCATGGTGATGCATAGCAACAAGAGGGGAGAGTGTGTCCACGTACCCTCGTAGACCGAAAGCGGAAGCGTTAGCACAACGCGATTGATGTAGTCGTACGTCTTCACGGCCCGACCGATCAAGCACCGAAAGCACGGCACCTCCGAGTTCTTGCACACGTTCAGCTTGATGACGTCCCTCGAACTCCGATCGAGCCGAGTGTCAAGGGAGAGTTCCGTCAGCATGACGGCGTGGTGACGGTGATGATGTTCTACCGACGCAGGGCTTCGCCTAAGCACCACTACGATATTATCGAGGAGGACTATGGTGGAGGGGGGCACCGCACACGGCTAATAGATCAATGATCAATTGTTGTGTCTATGGGGTGCCCCCTCCCCCGTATATAAAGGAGTGGAGGAGGGGGCGGGAAAGGGGAGGAGGCACACCCAAGGGGGGGAGTTCTACTCCCACCGGGAGTACGACTCCTCCCTTTCCTATTTGGAGAGGCAGAGGGAAGGAAGAGGAAGGAGGGAGGAAGGAAAGGGGGGGCGGGCCCCCTCCCAATTCGGATTGGGCTTGGGGGGGGCGCCCCCTCCCTTGCTCATTTCCCCTCCTTTCCACTAAGGCCCGTTAAGGCCCATATACCTCCCGGGGGGTTCCGATAACCTCCCGGAGCTCCGATATTGTCCCAATCTCACCCGGAACCTTTCCGGTGTCCAAATATAGTCGTCCAATATATCGATCTTCATGTCTCGACCATTTCGAGACTCCTCTTCATGTCCGTGATCACAGCCGGGACTCCAACCAACCTTCGGTACATCAAAACACATAAACTCATAATATAACTATCATCTAACTTTAAGTGTGCGGACCCTACGGGTTTGAGAACTATGTAGACATGACCGAGACACGTCTCCGGTCAATAACAAATAGCGGAACCTGGATGCTCATATTGGCTCCTACATATTCTACGAAGATCTTTATCGGTCAAACCGCATAACAACATACATTATTCCCTTTGTCATTGGTATGTTACTTGCCCGAGATTCGATCGTCGGTATCTCAATACCTAGTTCAATCTCGTTACCGGCAAGTCTCTTCACTCGTTACGTAATGCATCGTCCTATAACTAACTCATTAGCTACATTGCTTGCAAGGCTTATAGTGATGTGCATTATCGAGAGGGCCCAGAGATACCTCATCGACAATCGGAGTGACAAATCCTAATCTCGAAATACGTCAACTCAACAAGTACCTTTGGAGACACCTGTAGAGCACCTTTATAATCACCCAGTTACGTTGTGATGTTTGGTATCACACAAAGTGTTCCTCCGGTAAGCGGGAGTTACATAATCTCATAGTCATAGGAACATGTATAAGTCATGAAGAAAGCAATAGCAACATACTAAACGATCAAGTGCTAAGCTAACGGAATGGGTCAAGTCAATTACGTCATTCTACTAATGATGTGATCCCATTAATCAAATTACAACTCGTGTTTATGGTTAGGAAACTTAACCATCTTTGATTTACGAGCTAGTCAAGTAGAGGCATACTAGTGACACTATGTTTGTCTATGTATTCACACATGTATTATGTTATACAGTTCTAGCATGAATAATAAACATTTATCATGATACGAGGAAATAAATAATAACTTTATTATTGCCTCTAGGGCATATTTCCTTCAGTTTCCCACTTGCACTAGAATCAATAATCTAGATTACACAGTAATGATTCTAACACCCATGGAGCCTTGGTGTTGATCATGTTTTGCTCATGGAAGAGGCTTAGTCAACGGGTCTGCAACATTTAGATCCGTATGTATCTTGCAAATCTCTATGTCTCCCACCTGGACTTGGTCCCGGATGGAATTGAAGCGTCTCTTGATGTGCTTGGTTCTCTTGTGAAATCTGGATTCCTTTGTCAAGGCAATTTCACCAGTATTGTCACAAAAGATTTTCATTGGACCCGATGCACTAGGTATGACACCTAGATCGGATATGAACTCCTTCATCCAGACTCCTTCATTTGTTGCTTCCGAAGCAGCTATGTACTCCGCTTCACATGTAGATCCCGCCACGACGCTTTGTTTAGAACTGCACCAACTGAGAGCTCCACCGTTCAATATAAACATGTATCCGGTTTGCGATTTAGAATCGTCCGGATCAGTGTTAAAGTTTGCATCAACGTAACCATTTACGACTAGCTCTTTGTCACCTCCATAAATGAGAAACATATCCTTAGTCCTTTTCAGGTATTTCAGGATGTTCTTGACCGCTGTCCAGTGATCCACTCCTGGATTACTTTGGTACCTCCCTGCTAAACTAATAGCAAGGCACACATCAGGTCTGGTACACAGCATTGCATACATGATAGAGCCTATGGCTGAAGCATAGGGAACTTCTTTCATTTTCTCTCTATCTTCTGCAGTGGTCGGGCATTGAGTCTGACTCAATTTCACACCTTGTATTACAGGCAAGAACCCTTTCTTTGCTTGATCCATTTTGAACTTTTTCAAAACTTTATCAAGGTATGTACTTTGTGAAAGTCCAATTAAGCGTCTTGATCTATCTCTATAGATCTTGATGCCCAATATGTAAGCAGCTTCACCGAGGTCTTTCATTTAAAAACTTTTATTCAAGTATCCTTTTATGCTATCCAGAAATTCTATATCATTTCCAATTAATAATATATCGTCCACATATAATATTAGAAATGCTACAGAGCTCCCACTCACTTTCGTGTAAATACAGGCTTCTCCAAAAGTCTGTATAAAATTATATGCTTTGATCACACTATCAAAGCGTTTATTCCAACTCCGAGAGGCTTGCACCAGTCCATAAATGGATCGCTGGAGCTTGCACACTTTGTTAGCATCCTTTGGATCGACAAAACCCTCTGGTTGCATCATATACAACCCTTCTTCCAGAAATCCATTCAGGAATGCAGTTTTGACATCCATTTGCCAAACTTCATAATCATAAAATGCGGCAATTGCTAACATGATTCAGACAGACTTAAGCATCGCTACGGGTGAGAAAGTCTCATCGTAGTCAACCCCTTGAACTTGTCGAAAACCTTTCACAACAAGTCGAGCTTTGTAGACAGTAACATTACCATCAGGATCATCCTTCTTCTTGAAGATCCATTTATTCTCGATGGCTTGCCGATCATCGGGCAAGTCAACCAGAGTCCACACTTTGTTCTCATACATGGATCCCATCTCAGATTTCATGGCCTCAAGCCATTTTGCGGAATCTGGGCTCATCATCGCTTCCTCATAGTTCGTAGGTTCGCCATGGTCAAGTAACATGACCTCCAGAATAGGATTACCATACCACTCTGGTGCGGATCTTACTCTAGTTGACCTACGAGGTTTTGTAGTAACTTGATCTGAAGTTTCATGATCAACATCATTAGCTTCCTCACTTATTGGTGTAGTCGTCACAGGAACCGGTTTCTGTGATGAACTATTTTCCAATAAAGGAGCAGGTACAGTTACCTCATCAAGTTCTACTTTCCTCCCACTCACTTCTTTCGAGAAAAACTCCTTTTCTAGAAAGGATCCATTCTTGGCAACAAATGTCTTGCCTTTGGATATGTGATAGAAGGTGTACCCAACAGTTTCCTTTGGGTATCCTATGAAGACACATTTCTCCGATTTGGATTCAAGCTTATCGGGTTGAAGCTTTTTCTCATAAGCATCGCAGCCCCAAACTTTAAGAAATGACAACTTTGGTTTCTTGCCAAACCACAGTTCATAAGGCGTCGTCTCAACGGATTTTGATGGTGCCCTATTTAACGTGAATGCGGTTGTCTCTAAAGCATTGCCCCAAAATGATAGCGGTAAATCAGTAAGAGACATCATAGATCGCACCATATCTAGTAAAGTACGATTACGACGTTCGGACACACCATTGCGCTGTGGTGTTCCGGGTGGCGTGAGTTGTGAAACTATTCCGCATTGCTTCAAATGTAAACCAAACTCGTAACTCAAATATTCTCCTCCACGATCAGATCGTAGGAACTTTATTTTCTTGTTACAATGATTTTCAACTTCACTCTGAAATTCTTTGAACTTTTCAAATGTTTTAGACTTATGTTTCATTAGTAGATATACCCATATCTGCTTAAATCATCTGTGAAGGCGAGAAAATAACGATATCCGCCGCGAGCCTCAACATTCATTGGACCACATACATCAGTATGTATGATTTCCAACAAATCAGTTGCTCGCTCAATAGTTCTGGAGAACGGCGTTTTAGTCATCTTGCCCATGAGGCATGGTTCGCAAGTACCAAGTGATTCATAATCAAGTGATTCCAAAAGTCCATCAGTATGGAGTTTCTTCATGTGTTTTACACCAATATGACCTAAACGGCAGCGCCACAAATAAGTTGCACTATCATTATCAACTTTGCATCTTTTGGCTTCAACATTATGAATATGTGTAAAACTACTATCGAGATTCATAAAAAATAGACCACTCTTCAAGGGTGCATGACCATAAAAGGTATTACTCATATAAATAGAAAAACCATTATTCTCAGATTTAAATGAATAACCGTCTCGCATCAAACAAGATCCAGATATAATGTTCATGCTCAACGCTGGCACCAAATAAAAATTATTTAGGTCTAAAACTAATCCCGAAGGTAGATGTAGAGGTAGCGTGCCGACAGCGATCACATCGACATTGGAACCATTTCCCACGCGCATCGTCACCTCGTCCTTAGCCAGTGTCCGCTTAATCCGTAGTCCCTGTTTCGAGTTGCAAATATTAGCAATAGAACCAATATCAAATACCCAGGTGCTACTGCGAGCTCTGGTAAGGTACACATCAATAACATGTATATCACATATACCATTGTTCACCTTGCCATCCTTCTTATCCGCCAAATACTTGGGGCAGTTCCACTTCCAGTGACCAGTCTGCTTGCAGTAGAAGCACTCAGTCTCAGGCTTAGGTCCAGACTTGGGTTTCTTCTCTTGAGCAGCAACTTGTTTGTTGTTGTTCTTGAAGTTCCCCTTCTTTTTCCCTTTGCCCTTTTTCTTGAAACTGGTGGTCTTATTGACCATCAACACTTGATGCTCCTTCTTGATTTCTACCTCCGCAGCCTTTAGCATTGCGAAGAGCTCGGGAATTGTCTTATCCATCCCTTGCATATTATTGTTCATCACGAAGCTCTTGTAGCTTGGTGGCAGTGATTGAAGAATTATGTCAATGACGCTATCATCCGGAAGATTAACTCCCAATTGAATCAAGTGATTGTTATACCCAGACATTCTGAGTATATGCTCACTGACAGAACTATTCTCCTCCATCTTGCAGTTGTAGAACTTATTGGAGACTTCATATCTCTCAATCCGGGTATTTGCTCAAAATATTAACTTCAACTCCTGGAACATCTCATATGCTCCATAACGTTTAAAACATCATTGAAGTCCCGGTTCTAAGCCATAAAGCATGGCACACTGAACTATCGAGTAGTCATCAGCTTTGCTCTGCCAGACGTTCATAACATCTGGTGTTGCTCCTGCAGCAGGTTTGGCACCTAGTGGTGCTTCCAGGACGTAATTCTTCTGTGCAGCAATGAGGATAATCCTCAAGTTACGGACCCAGTCCGTGTAATTGCTACCCTCATCTTTCAACTTCGCTTTCTGAAGGAACGCATTAAAATTCAACGGAACAACAGCACGGGCCATCTATCTACAACAAACATAGACAAGCAAAATACTATCAGGTACTAAGTTCATGATAAATTAAAGTTCAATTAATCATATTACTTAAGAACTCCCACTTATATAGACATCCCTCTAATCATCTAAGTGATCACGTGATCCAAATCAACTAAACCATAACTGATCATCACGTGAAATGGAGTAGTTTTCAATGGTGAACACCACTATGTTGATCATATCTACTATATGAATCACGCTCGACCTCTCGGTCTTAGTGTTCCAAGGCCATATATGCATATGGTAGGCTCGTCAAGTTTAACCTGAGTATTTTGCTTGTGCAAAACTGGCTTGCACCCGTTGTAGATGGATGTAGAGCTTATCGCACCCGACCATCACGTGGTGTCTGGGCACGACGAACTTTGGCAACGGTGCATACTCAGGGAGAACACTTTTATCTTGAAATTTAGTAAGAGATCATCTTATAATGCTACCGTCAATCAAAGCAAGATAAGATGCATAAAAGATAAACATCACATGCAATCAATATAAGTGATATGATATGGCCATCATCATCTTGTGCTTGTGATCTCCATCTCCGAAGCACCGTCATGATCACCATCGTCACCGGTGCGACACCTTCATCTTCATCATAGCATCGTTGTCATCTCACCAACTATTGCTTCTATGACTATTGCTATCGCTTAGTCATAAAGTAAAGCAATTACAGGCCGATTGCATTGCATACAATAAAGCGACAACCATATGGCTCCTGCCAGTTGCCGATAACTTGGTTACAAAACATGATCATCTCATACAATAAAATATAGCATCACGTCTTGACCATATCACATCACAACATGCCCTGCAAAAACAAGTTAGACGTCCTCTACTTTGTTGTTGCAAGTTTTACGTGGCTGCTATGGGCTGAGCAAGAACCATTCTTACCTATGCATCAAAACCACAACGATAGTTCGTCAAGTTAGTGTTGTTTTAACCTTCTCAAGGACCGGGCGTAGCCACACTCGGTTCAACTAAAGTTGGAGAAACTGACACCCGCCAGCCACCTGTGTGCAAAGCACGTCGGTAGAACCAGTCTCGCGTAAGCGTACGCGTAATGTCAGTCCGGGCCGCTTCATCCAACAATACCGCCGAACCAAAGTATGACATGCTGGTAAGCAGTATGACTTGTATTGCCCACAACTCACTTGTGTTCTACTCGTGCATATAACATCAACGCATAAAACCTAGGCTCGGATGCCACTGTTGGGGAACGTAGTAATTTCAAAAAAAATCCTACGCACGCGCAAAAGCATGGTGATGCATAGCAACGAGAGGGGAGAGTGCGCCCACGTACCCTCGTAGACCGAAAGCGGAAGCGTTAGCACAACGCGGTTGATGTAGTCATACATCTTCACGGCCCGACCGATAAAGCACCGAAAGCACGGCACCTCTGAGTTCTTGCACACGTTCAGCTCGATGACGTCCCTCGAACTCCGATCCAGCCGAGTGTCGAGGGAGAGTTCCGTCAGCACGACGGCGTGGTGACGATGATGATGTTCTACCGATGCAGGGCTTCGCCTAAGCACCGCTACGATATTATCAAGGAGGACTATGGTGGAGGGGCGCACCGCACACGGCTAATAGATCAATGGTCAATTGTTGTGTCTGTGGTGTGCCCCCCTCCCCTGTATATAAAGGATGGAGGAGGGGGCTGGCCAAGGGGAGGAGGCGCGCCCAAGGGGGGGGAGTCCTACTCCCACCGGGAGTAGGACTCCTCCCTTTCCTATTTGGAGAGGGAGAGGGAACGAAGAGGAAGGAGGGAGGAAGGAAAGGGGGCTGGCCCCCCTCCCAATTCGGATTGGGCTTGGGGGGCGCCCCTCCCTTGCTCCTTTCCCCTCCTTTCCACTAAGGCCTATTAAGGCCCATATACCTCCCGGGAGTTCCGATAACCTCCCGGAGCTCCGGTATTGTCCCAATCTCACCCGGAACCTTTCCGGTGTCCAAATATAGTCATCCAATATATTGATCTTCATGTCTCGACCATTTCGAGACTCCGCGTCATGTCCTTGATCACATCCGGGACTCTGAACAACCTTCGGTACATCAAAACACATAAACTCATAATATAACTGTCATCTAACTTTAAGCGTGCGGACCCTACGGGTTCGAGAACTATTTAGACATGACCGAGACACGTCTCCGGTCAATAACCAATAGCGGAACCTGGATGCTCATATTGGCTCCTACATATTCTACGAAGATCTTTATCGGTCAAACCGCATAACAACATACGTTGTTCCCTTTGTCATTGGTATGTTACTTGCCCGAGATTCGATCGTCAGTATCTCAATACCTAGTTCAATCTCGTTACCGGCAAGTCTCTTTACTCGTTACATAATGCATCATCCCGTAACTAACTCATCAGCTACATTTCTTGCAAGGCTTATAGTGATGTGCATTATCGAGAGGGCCCAGAGATACCTCTCCGACAATCGGAGTGACAAATCCTAATCTCGAAATACGTCAACTCAACAAGTACCTTTGGAGACACCAGTAGAGCACCTTTATAATCACCCAGTTATGTTGTGACATTTGGTAGCACACAAAGTGTTCCTCCGGTAAGCGGGAGTTGCATAATCTCATAGTCATAGGAACATGTATAAGTCATGAAGAAAGCAATAGCAACATACTAAACGATAAAGTGCTAAGCTAACAGAATGGGTCAAGTCAATTACATCATTCTACTAATGATGTGATCCCGTTAATCAAATGACAACTCATGTCTATGGTTAGGAAACTTAACCATCTTTGATTTACGAACTAGTCAAGTAGAGGCATACTAGTGACACTATGTTTGCCTATGTATTCACACATGTATTATGTTTCTGGGTAATACAATTCTAGCATGAATAATAAACATTTATCATGATATGAGGAAATAAATAATAACTTTATTATTGCCTCTAGGGTATATTTCCTTCATTCACTTGGTAGTAATGATAGTGAGATCACTAAATCAGCTAATGACATTCTTGATTTAGAAGCGGAGAGGGCGTTGGAAATGATTCGTAACATAGTTGTCGTTAAACCCATGAATGAGTCGGACATTGATGCGCTAGGGGTCAGGGTTCTTGATGGTTTGTGTGCGGATCTTGACCCTTCTTTGCCTGAGACGGAGAAGGAGGAGGGATCCGGTTCTCATGAGGCCTCTAACCATGTAGATGGTTCATTGGTGATTGTGGCTGAGCCCGGGTGTGGTGACCGACCTGAGGATCGCGTTAAGCCTAAGCGGACATGGAAACGGAAGGTTTATCCAGTGTTGGCTGTGCGTAGAAGTGCTAGGATCCGTACCTCTAAAAAAAATTATGATGAAATATGAGAGGTATATTCTAGAATAGCAGGGGTCTTAAAGACTTGGCTAAAAGAAGGTTTCTAGCAGATGCTTCTCTTGAACATCAATTGGATTTTATTGCTCTGTTAGAGGCTGGAAGGGACAACTTTACCCCCCAATTTCTTAGCACTTTATCAGGGGGGTTGACTTCGACTGGCATTGCCTCCCGCCGCGAGGAGGATCCAGTGGGTTTTACTTGGGGTTAAGTGTGACTCTTTGGAAGTTTGGAGTGTAGTTATGGGAGATTTTGTGGTAAAATTTCGGGTCAGAACTAAGGCAGATGGGTTTGATTGGGCTCTGGTGGCGGTTTACGGCGCCGCGCAACTAGAACTCAAACCAGACTTCTTGGCCGATCTTGTCCGTGTTTGTGGTAACGAGCGGCTCCCTATTTTAGTGGGGGGTGATTTCAACATTATTCGAAGACGGGAGGAAAAGAATAATGAGAATTTTTATGGCAGATGGTCGTTTATGTTCAATACCATCATTGATAGCTTGGATCTTAGAGAGATAGAGCTGTCGGGTAGGAAATTCACTTGGGCTAACTCGTTACCAATCCCGACTTTTGAGAAGCTAGACCGTGTCTTAGCTAGCGTCGAATGGGAACAGAAGTTTCCCCTGGTAACAGTGCAGGCGCTGACACGAGGTATCTCGGATCACACGCCGTTACTAGTTGACTCGGGGGCTCAAACCCATGTGGGTAACAAGAATACTTTCTCGTTTGAACTTGCATGGTTTGAAAGAGAAGGGTTCCTTGAACTGTTAGCTAGAGAATGGGCTAAAGACTTAGGAGGAAGGTCACCTATTGAAAGATGGCAATGCAAGATTCGTCATCTACGAAGGTTCCTTCGTGGATGGGCCAAGCATACGCATGGGATTTATAAGGCTGAGAAGGAACGACTCCTTTTACTTATTCAGGCCCTAGAAGTAAAAGCTGAAACTTCTATTTTAGATACCAGCGAGCTGGAAACTAAGATGGAGGCTGAGTTGAGGCTGAAAGATCTCCTCCGAGAGGAGGAATTGAAGTGGGCTCTTCGAGCTAAGGTTTGCAAAAATCGTCCAAGGGGATGATAACACTCAATTCTTTTATATGATTGCTAATGGAAAGCATCGTAAGAACAGGATTTTCCAACTAGAACAGGACGAAGGGACGATAGTAGGTCAAGAAAATATGAAAGTTTACATTACCAATTATTATAAGCAGTTGTTGGACCTCCGGAAGAGAATTTTGTGTCCTTAGATGAGTCCAGGGTTGAGGATGTTCCTCAACTCGCGACTGAAGAGAATGAGATTTTGACTGCTCCTTTTACGAAGAAAGAGGTGTTTGAGGCCATCGCACAAATGAAAAATAATAAGGCTCCAGGACCGGATGGGTTTCCGGTGGAGTTCTATAAAAAATGTTGGCTCTTTATTAAGGGGGACTTGCTTCCGATGTTCCATGAGCTCTTCTCTGGACAGCTTCAATTGTTTAAGCTGAATTTTGGAACGATAACTTTACTTCCTAAGAAGACATAGGCCATTCGCATTGAGCATTTCAGGCCTATTTGTCTTCTTAATGTTAGTTTCAAAATTTTCACCAAGGTTGGGACGAATAGGCTTACGCAAATTGCGCATTCTGTGGTGCAACCATCCCAAACTGCTTTCATGCCAGATAGAAATATCCTTGAAGGGGTTGTCGTCTTGCATGAAACGCTCCATGAGATTCACTCAAAAAAACTAGATGGCGTTGTTTTTAAAGTGGATTTTGAAAAAGCATACGATAAAGTTAAATGGCCCTTTCTTGAACAGGCTTTGTGTATGAAAGGTTTTGATCAGACCTGGAGAAACCAGGTAGAATCCTTTACGCAAAAAGGGAGTGTAGGGATTAAATTGAACGATGACATAGGTCACTACTTCCAGACACACAATGGGTTAAGGCAAGGGGATCCAATGTCACCGATCCTATTCAACATAGTGGTAGACATGCTGACCATTTTAATAGGACGGGCTAAGGATGCGTGGTAGGTAGGTGGCCTTGTTCCGCATTTAGTTGATGGAGGTGTCTCTATCCTTTAGTATGCTGATGATACTAGCATCTTCATGGAGCACGACTTGGCGAAAGCGAGAAACATGAAGCTCGTGTTATGCTTATTTGAACAATTGACCGGGTTAAAAATTAACTTCCACAAGAGCGAATTGTTCTGTTTTGGAAGAGCTAATGATGACCAGGAGGCATATAAACAATTTTTCGGATGTGAATTGGGAACTTTACCATTCACTTATTTAGGTATACCCATTCATCATCGTAAGCTGACCAACAGAGAATGGAAGTGCATTGAGGATCGTTTTGAGAAGAAACTGAGCTGTTGGAAAGGGAAGATCATGTCATACGGAGGGCGATTAATTTTGATTAATTTGGTCCTCACAAGTATGCCTATGTTTCTTCTATCCTTTTTCGAGGTCCCGGTGGGAGTCAGGAAGAGGCTAGATTTCTATCGATCACGATTCTTTTGACAGAGTGATGAGCTTAAGCAAAAGTATAGGCTTGCTAAATGGGATATCATCTGTAGGCCGAAGGATCAAGGGGGTCTAGGTATTGAAAATCTGGAACTCAAAAACAGATGTCTCCTTAGCAAGTGGTTGTTTAAGCTTTCTTTCGAGACGGAGGCCACTTGGGCTCAGATCTTGCGAAATAAGTATCTTCACTCTAAAACTTTGTCCCAGGTGACAGTGAGGCCGACTGACTCACCATTTTGGAAAGGTTTGATGAGAGTTAAATCACTTTTTTTCAATAGGACAAGGTTCTTAGTCGGAAATGGAGCTGCTACGAGGTTCTGGGAGGATACGTGGCTTGGGGAGACTCCCCTTGCACTTCAATATCCTTCTTTGTATAACATTGTTCAACGTAGAGATGCTTACGTTGCAACGGTGCTACAATCCACTCCCCTCAATATTCATTTTCGGAGACGCTAGTGGGAAATCGTTGGGAGGCCTGGCTCCATCTTGTGAGAAGATTGATGGATGTCCAGTTGCCTCAGCAGCCAGATCAGTTGTGTTGGAAACTCACTAAGAACGGAGTGTTCTCGGTCAAATCCATGTATCTGGATGTTATTAACTCCAGCGTGATTCCTTCCTCGAAACATGTTTGGAAAGTTAAGGTCCCTTTGAGAACCAAAGTGTTTATGTGGTTTGTGCATAAACAAGTTATTCTGACTAAGGATAATCTGACAAAACATAACTGGGTGGGCTCTGCAAGATGTAGTTTTTGCGACCATAACGAATCTATCAAACACCTCTTTCTTAATTGTCCGCTGGCCAAGATTTTGTGTCGGTCGATTCGTATTGCTTTTAATATTAATCCGCCCAGTTCTATCAACACGTTATTTGGGACGTGGCTCGATGGGATAGTTTCAAATACAGCGAGGCACATTCGTGTAGGCGTTTGTGCTTTATTATGGGCAGTCTGGAACTGCAGAAATGATTTGGTTTTTAACAGAACAGCAAACATTCACTTTTTGCAGGTTATCTTCAGGGCCACTGCGTTGATCCGTATGTGGTCGCTACTCACTCCGACGGAGGCCAGGGAGCATTTGGTTACTGCGTCTACCCAATGGGAGATGGTAGCTCGGGATATTTTTAACCGGTTTGGATGGCGGTCATGTAATAGGATAGGCATGTAGTGCTCCTATATTTATTTGCCAGCCGGATGTGGCTTTGCCTTTTTTTTTGTTTCGCTCTTGTGAGCATTTGTTTACTTCCTGCTGCGAGACTTGGAGACTGTTGTTGGATCTTTTTTTTATTAATAATATGGGTCGTATGCATCTTTCTGATGCAGAGGCTAGGGTAAACCCCCTTTTCGAAGAAAAAAATTGTATTTGGTTTGTTGTGATAATTGTTTCCACCTTTTGTTAGATATATATAGCTCACATGTCATACATCAAAGTTGGTCGCGCTCTTTTTAGCAGGCATATTTGTTCTAAGACTAGTCTTGGCGATATTAGTCATCAACCAAACAATGCACCGAATTACTCCACACAAAGGCCATACCTTGGTGAACGGATAGCTAAGTTTGTGTGGTCCTCCCACGTGCACCTCACGCAGTACCAATGTACTATAAATAAATTATACTATTGAAAGATGATTTCAATTATCATGTAGTGTGCAAGTGTAATTGACGAGATCATATCATCTTCCAACCACCACTTTCTTACTTTGCAATATATATGTTCACAAGCAACCTAACTTCGCCGTCACCTGGCCTCTGGCATTGTATCTTCTCACATTTTTCATTACCTCTGCCACCTTCTCTCGTGATGCTCAACTACAAGTGTAGCTAGGACTGAGAGGATATATCTCTCAATCCAACACATTTCCTTCCCTACTTGTCAAACATACGTCTTCTTAGGGATGAGAGGGGTCAAGAATATACCAAGCCTTTACAATACAAAAGTATTACAGAAGAAGAACTTGCTTGTCAAACCATTTCCGAGATCATGTGGACTTTGTGGTGGATTTGTCAACCCAAAGTTAACTAGTATGTGTCTGAATTGTGTTTCTAGAGGAAAGCTTGATAGATGCGGCTTTTGTATCACTACTATGTGGGGGTATTCAACTAGAACACAAGCATAGAAGTTTTGTACTACGGATGGTTTAATTTGGGAGAAACTTCCATTTCTTATGCAATGGGGTATTGTTGGAGCAAAATAGCCAATGTGATTTCAAGTAATTAGATGGGAGTATGTGCTACATGATTTGGATTTTGCGAGCAGGAGATATTATTTTGAAATTGCATATTTTCATCGTCAATAACATTTTATCAATTATTATCCAACCTTCATCTAGTTGGCAGTTTACATTTCCCCCGATCGCAAGCTTTGCAACGTGACTGAGATTGCCATGGTACATACTAAGAGCATGTAACATGGGGCTTTTCATGACAGAGTAACTAGCAAGGTCATCTTTCTAACCGACATTAAATGCATTTCATCTCAAGGGGAGACAGGATTAAATTTTCCAAGATGTTAACCTTTTGTCGATCGTCAGAAAATGCCAACCATTTAATAGCTCAAATAGAATGTTCTGTTGATGAGTCCCTAAAATAGCCCATGCATCCGAGAGATATTATGTGGCTTGCAGTTGCTTGATGGTCTTGAGCAGGTCAGGTGGTGTTTGCTCCAATTTCTATAGTATGCAGCCAGTTGTTTGCCCACAAGCACAAGGGTTTGTAGCGGTGGCATGTTTCCCCCTAACTTAACCAAGGTATCAGTGTGTAGAATTAACACTCAAGACTTCATCAAAAGTACTGAAATACAATAAAAAGGCACCTTGTGCCCCTGATGGTTCCAATGAGGGTGTCAGCCTCATTAGCTTTGTTAGTTGCAACAAATAATGAGTAGATATTGTACTACTTTGTTTTTTGCGGGTGAGATATTGTAGTACTAAGTTGTTTGTATTTTCAGAACAAATAATAGCAGTAAACAAAAACACAA
>NC_041389.1:98539138-98570360 GCF_002162155.2 Triticum dicoccoides | reverse complement strand
AAGCGTGGAAACATTTTTTCTTTTTGAGAAACACATTACACACACATGGTCACATGGATGATCCTGAAACTCACATCATCCAACCACAAAAGTTGGTTCTCGTGCAGACACATAAATATAAGCATAGGCATGCATGTGAGTTTGATCAACCAAACAATCATGCCAAATTATGACATAGGTTAGCATCATGTTATATAGGCAGTACATCCTAAATCCACTATATCGACACACGCCAAACCTAATGGCTAATGCTTCAATCAGGGTGATTGAAACCCTAGTATTAGATAATAAAATAGAGCATTGCAAAAGCATGATGGCATATAGTTGAAGACATAACCACTGTCAAGGAGTTATGCAGTGTTTTACCCTTAGTGAGGTACAAAGGGCAGCTCATGTCATCTAAACATTAGAAACACAAAGACAGATCTTACCATACACATAAAACTATGAACCCTTAGTCTTGGAGGTGCACTAGTCACATCTCATGGGGGTGCAGCGGAAAGACGTTGTTGATGATCAGTGGTGATTTCCCCTCTGGTTCAGAAACATTCAGCACACTGCTCATACCAGCTAAGTACTCCAGTTCAGGTTTCAGTACTAGGCACTTGCACATATCTACACTGCATATTACATGCCAAAATATTCAGCGCACCTCCCACACTGCAGGAACTTAGCCCACTAAGGCAAACCGACCGTTGGACCTCCTCCTCCTGACAACATGGACGGTCATCGTCGTCCTCGCCGCCTTCTTCTCATTCCTCACGCCTTTGATCAGCTCGAAGACGCAGACATCCCCCTCGTGCAGTTCGTTGTCACGGACGAACTTGGCCCAGGGTTGGCCCCTGAAGCCTCTGCTGGAGCTCCCCTGGTAGTACCTGACATGCCACCTCTCTTCTCTGTTTGGCCTGAGGAGCACAACCTCATGTGATCTCATGTGAAGATGTTCGTGTACAAATTTACTGGGGATGACCTGCACAAGGCACAAGGAGAAATTAATGTCTAAACATATGGGAAACCTTGTGCATGCCAGAGTTGACACAAAATTACACAAGCTTGCTGTAAGTGCGTTAGATCGTTTTGATCAGTCCAAACTGACCAGAAAGTTGTTCTTGTGTTGCAGGTGGGCCCTCAGAAGAACTGTCATGAATGCTGGATTGCCCGGTTGGATCGAAGCCAGCCCGATTATTTCACTTTTTTCGTCGTCGGGTAGTTGCTTTGCAGCCCTCGAGTAGCAGTAGTCGAAGTCAGCATATGTGTCGTCATCACTCTCCTCTTCATCAGTTTCCTCATGCTTAACATCACATGAGCTGCTACAGTTTGGTGATCCAGGAAGAAGCTCTTTCCCTGAAACAGTGTGTACATGAGCTTAAATTTAGCATTTGAAAAAACCAGCAAAAGATAATTGTTAATCATGTGCATAGTTACATGGGTCTGTGTTAGCTGACTACACCAAGATCTCAAGAAAGGGATAGATTCAGAGATATCATCTCATGCATTAGTCGAACCACATGATGCCTTACTTGGTTTGGTTCTGCTACTGAATTTCCTTAAAGTGGAGACATTCTGACGGGACTCAATCAGCTGACACGGCACACTTGTATCATCATCGTCATCCTCCTCGCCGTCGTCATCATCAGAATCAGAATCAGAATCATCACTTAGAGAGTATTGCTCAACCTGTTGACCCACCATACCATGAAAATGTTTGCGCATGCCAGCGCCAGCGAAGAGAGAAGATAGTTTCTCGCAGCCGGTCGCATCGAAGACGAGAACCTCAAAAGAGGAGTTGCCGCTGAATGTGAAGACCAGGAGGTCATTCTCCTGCAGTTCATGAGCCTTGACAAAATCTCCCCATCCTGAACTGAAGAACAGGCCATTGGCAACCTTGGTAACACCCACATGCCATGTTTCGCCGCTTGTTGCTTTCAGGTCAAATCCCTGTGGGTTCTGCATCTGCCTGATGAAATTGCTCGCAAATTTGTCCGGTATGCGCTAAGATGGAGAAGACAAAATTGGCAGGCGATTAGTACAGAGGATCCATTTTAAGTTTGTACAGTCCATTATTGGGAGGTAAGTAAGTTCCATCTTCTAAGACATTTTGTTTTTGGAGAAAACACCATAAGTGTTGCGTTTCTGATACATACATACATGACTGATGAGCCTTGTACGACTTCTTTATGCTTTCTAGAAAATCAGGATTAGTCCTAGTTGCCGTTGTTTTTCAAACATCCTTTTCTTTTTGCAAGGGGAAAATCAACAATTTGGAACTAGCTAGTACAAGCGGTCAACTATTGTTAGAGAGTTCAATCCTTGTGAGGGTATTGGATACTTACAATGCGCTGCTGGGAATCTTGTGTCATGAGCTTGAAGAACTTGGTCTTGCTCGCATCCATGTGCTCCCAGTAGTAGTGCTCCTGCCACTTCTTGCAGCTCTCGCACCCTTTCTCACCCATCATCTCATCTGCCATTCAACAATCACAGAAGCAACATCCTCAGCCACAGCGCGCGCGCACACACACACACACACACACACAGAGAGAGAGAGAGAGAGAGAGCTGTGCTTGCCTTGCTCTTCATGCATTCCCTGATTCTTCCTGGTGAGAAGAGAGAGGGAGAGAGAGGAGTTGTGCTGGCGCTGGCTGACGAGACTAGTGGAGTAACTACATACATAAATAGATTTCACCTAAAGTTACAGCTCAGGGAAGACTAGTGGACTCTGGGTGTTCATGGACCTCACCCACTGAAAGGTGGGGCCACCATGGCAGACGTGTGCTATGTTTACTTCATCTTTGGGGGAGGTGAAATTGGCAGTAAGAGCAACTCCAACGGGCCGACCCAAACGGACGGCGCTTTTGTCCGTTTGGGTCGGCCCGGCGGACACAAACGTCCGATGTCGTGTTTGGGTCGGCGCGAGCGCCCAGCGCTGGCCCGACCCATTTCGTCGGCGCGGCAAAAAAAGTATTGGAAGCATTTTGAAAATAAATGCATGCATTTAATTAAACATAAAAGCCGGCCACGAAGGCCGGCGAAAGTCCACATTACATTAAAACTAGACGACGCGCTGCCCTAGGCGTCCTCGGCGGCGGCGGCGGCTGCGCCTGGACCGGTGAGGTCGATCAGCGTCGGCGCAGGGCCGGCCCAGGGGAACGCCGTGTTCCAGACGGCGGTGATGTCGGGCTTTGCCGCCGCTGCCTGCGCCACCGCTGCCTAGGCCTGGCGTGCCTCCTCTTCGGCCTCGCGGTCGAGCATCTGCAGGCGCTCGTCCTCCCGGCGCTCCTCGGCCAGCCGAACGCGGCGCCAGTGGTCGAGGTAGGCCGCCTCCTGCTTCTCCGTCGCCCCGAGCCAGATCGGCGGAGCGCTAACCCACTCGCGCACTACTCCGGTCCAGGAGTAGCGCTCGAGGTAGGCCGGCTCCTCCGGCTCGGCTTTGGGCGGGGACGGCGGGGCCACCGGCGGCACGACGCAGTCGCCCGCCGCGGAGAGGGCCATGGCCTCCGCCATGGCAGCCTCGAAAGCCGCCTCGTCCGCCTCCCTCCACCGCTTCTCCTCCTCGCTCTCCTTGATGGCCGCCTGGTAGGCGGCCTCGGCCTCCTGGTCCTCGTCGTGGACGACGAGCGCGGGCGGCGGAAGGCTGTGGTCGACGCTGCGGACGCCGCGTCGCCTCGCCTCCTCGTGCTCGAAGGCGAACCATCGAGCCCAGTTGGGCGAGTCGACGGTAAGTGCGGGTCGGCGCGCTGCTCCGACGTCAGCAACGCCCGCCGGTGCCGCACCTCCTCCGCATGGGCCCTCGCCGTCCGCGGCGCCGCCGGCACTGGGATCCTCTCCGGAGCCAAATGCCAGTCATGCGACAGCGTCACATCCGGGTACGGCAAAGGCACGCGGTGGTGCCAGTGCCACTCAGCCTGGTGCAACGGCACGTTGATGCACTGCCTCTGCCGGGGAGCACGCGCCGGCGCGGGGAGGGCGGGGGAATGGCGGGCGGGGGCTTTGCCCTTGCAGCTGCTGCCGATGCCGAAGAAGAAACCCATGCTGGCGGTGGCTAGGGTTGTCGCCGGCGTGGGGGCGGGGGTGGCCAGATGGGGACGGGGGGCGAGTGGTAGTGGATGAGGACGGCCCCGCCGCACGCTCGGCTTAAAAAAGGACGACCGCCGTCGCTGACTCGTGGGCCCAAGGTGGGCGGTCGTCATAAATTATGTTGACCGTCGTAGTTGGACGGCCGCCAGGTGGGGACGCGGCGGACGACGAGGAGACGCGCGACGCGTCCACTTCGCGTCCGCGCCGACGCATTCCAGACACAAATTTGGGCCGCAAATGCGTCAGCGCGGACGCGACGTGAAATGGGTTTGGGTCGGCGCGTTGGGCCGCCACTTTTGTCCGTGCCGACCCAAACGGACGCGGGCAGACGAAATGGGTCATCCCATTGGAGTTGCTCTAAGTGGAGTGGACAGTGCGCAGTCATTTCAATCAAGTAACGTTGCAGAAACTAACTGTAATCAAATTGTCTGTGATCTTATCAAGTTACAGCTCATTGCCTCCTGGTTGCAGCATACAGTTGTCAGAAGCAATCCATTGACAATACTTAATTTGAGGTTAAACTTTGCAAGAATGTAGAACAATACATAAGCTTCTCAAATTTGTACACATCAATTTCATGGGATTGGATTACAAGAATTTTGCGCATTCTCAAAGGATATATCCGAAACAACTTATACTGATACTTAGAAGTCACAATATGACCATGATTCTGTAACACAAACTAACCAGGAAGTATCATCATATCCAGGTAATGTTGTTTATTCTAGCACTTCTCTGAGATTTTGTCGGATGAGTCAGGAAAATTCCAACACAAAAACCCACTGACGATACTAAACTTCCCGATTACAAAAGCATAGGCAAAAAAAGGGAGCAAATCAACAGTACTCTTTCTTTCGGATGATGTGGACCATCATCCTGAGCTTCTTCTTGTTTTCAATCCGCTCGAAGAGGCAGACATCGTCTAGTTCCAGTTTGTTGTCAATGACAAATTGCTCCCAGCCTCTAACAAGCCAACGCCTTGAAGCAAAGCTCTTGAATTCAGTTTTCCATGGAGCGCTTTCCCCGGGCCGATGAAGCCTGAAAATTTGGTTCTCACCAGGGAGAAAATCTTTGGCATAATCCAGACTGAAGGCCTGATTGCACGGAAAAAAAATTAAGTAAGATTCAGTGAAAACTTCACTGCTCTACTTTTCTGTTTTCTCACTATAACAGGGAATAAACTTCCGCTGACGAAATGTATTTGCCCTTTTCTTTTGAATATGAACAAAGTGATGGTGGCTCACCAAACTGAGGCTTCTGCCGCTAACATTGGTTTTCATCATGATAGACACAAAAACAGGGATTTCGGGCTTAATAACTTCTACTTTCTCATGCACTTTAGTCTTCAGCAGACCCTCCAATGTGATGAATCGTGACAGCCTCACTTTATCTTCAGGCCTAAAACTCTTGGCTTCAGGCCTAAGACTCTTGGAAGAAGCGGGAAATCCTACAAAAAAAACCCAGTCACAAATTACTAAACATGGGACACGAAACCAATAGTGCATTAATTTACATCATCTCTTACAGAATCTGCTGGATTCATTTTCAAGTTTTTCCCCACCCCACTGTGAGTAGAGCTACATCTAAAGGATGATCCCTCACACTGCATGCATATACGCAGGGCATTACCTGGTGGATGATGATAGCTTGCTTTAAGCAGATGAACTGCCATTGTGAAACTTCTCTGCCTCTTTAATACTTCAAACACGCAAGTATCGCCTTTTTGCAACTGGTTGTCATCGACAAATCTCAACCATCCGGTAGAAAGATGATATGTATCATCAGCATTGATCTTGTAATGAGCACGCCATGTCTTGCTATGACTGGCATGACAAAATGTGATGAATTCGTCTTTGCATGGAAGGTGTTTGATAGCGTAATCTTTGCATATGACCTATCACAAATGATCTAGCAGTTAGTTTTGATGAGTTCAGCAAAGCTTTAACAAGATTTAACAGGTGAATCTGAAGTTCTGATCATCGCAAGAACAAGTTCTGAAAAAGTCAAACAGCTCAAGTAGTCATTAAGTATGCAATGCAAGTAATGCAACTGCCAACATACCAGAAATCCATCAACCAGACTGGCACTGGACATGGTTTTGACATATAGTGGAATCTCAGGCCTGATATTTTGCTCAATTTTGTCGACTTCCACCTTATGTGCATCAGTCAGGTTGCACCCTGTTGCTAAGAAATAGCGAGACCTGGTGGAAGTCTGAAGTTCACCTGAACTCCTGGCATCTTCAGAAGATGGGACTTCCTTTTTAGCTGCGCAATATCAACCATTAATGCTGTTAATAATGAAACTTGATCACACTGTGCTAGAACTAGGAGGAAATATGTATCTTTACTTGGTTTGTGTGGAGAGCCTGCTGGATTCATCTTTGAAGTTTTGCAACTGTCGCTGCAGCAACCATTGTGACGCTTTGCTAACCTTTCACCCTCCGGTGATAACATTTGATTATCATGAGGAACGCTCCGTTTTTGGAGACCTGGATTGTAGTTCATTACAACGCAGGATGTCTCTTTCTCGCAAGCACTTGGATCATAGATCTCAACTTTGAAGTGGGAGTCCCCATTGTATTTGAACCTCAAAAAGTCACCCTCTTGAAGCTCATAAACACTGGCAAATTTTGACCATCCAGATCGAAGGACTAGATTATTCAGTTCCTTGGCAATATGAACATTATATGTATTACCATCTGGAGTTTCTAGTTTGACTAGTTCAGAGATCATTCCTCTGACACTGCGCACAAACTTCTCTGGTATGGTCTGCAGGGATTAAAAAATAAAATTGACAGCATGTACTCCCTCCGTTCCTAAATATAAGTCTTTGTAGAGATTCCACTACGAACTACATACGGATGTATGTAGATGCATTTTAAGTTTGGATTCATTCATTTTGCTCCTTATGTAGTCCATCTGGTGAAATCTCTATAAAGACTTACATTTAGGAACGGAGGGAGTACATGGTAGGATAAAGAGGTAATTTACACTAACATGGAGTATGTCATAAAATTGAAAGCATTACACCGTTACTATTTTAAGAGTAATAACTAGTTATATTGATCCATATAAATAACAAGGTCGTTGCTGCTAATTTTACTGAAAACCAAGAGCAAACATGTTTTCTCAATGCAGATATAAATTTATTTATTTGAATATGCCTTATGCATGAAGGGGAGCCTTGGCGCAGTGGTAAAGCTGCTGCCTTGTGACCATGAGGTCACGGGTTCAAGTCCTGGAAACAGCCTCTTGCAGAAATGTAGGGAAAGGCTGCGTACAATAGACCCAAAGTGGTCGGACCCTTCCCCAGACCCTGCGCAAGCGGGAGCTACATGCACTGGGGCTGCCCCCTTTGAATATGCCTTATGCATAGTTTAAGGAGTGGTTTTCAGGATATGCCACCCACTAAGTCAGTTTTTCAGGGCATGCTTTACAAATAATCCATGTCTCACAAAACCACAGACATGTGGATCCTAACTCCATGCATGAACAGAATATTGAGGTGAATGTCCTGATAATTTCCGATAATTTTCTGACGTTCAACATTTTTGCCAGAAATTGATTCTCAAACAACTACTCATACATAAAAACAAAACTGGTTCGAACCTCCAAATCAAGTACTAAGATGAGTAAACCATGAAACTGTTATCCCAGGACCTAAGTTGTCCACTTACCCAAAACAACAAACTAACAAACTATAGAACATGTATATTTGTCCACAGGAACAGCATAGTCGAGAAGATCGTACCACTCCATTCCTGAAATTGCCAAGCATAAGCTTAAAGAAACGCTTTTTCCGATTATCCATGTGGTCCCAATATTGATGTGCGACATAATCCTTGCATTGTGTGCAAGACTTGTCCATCCTCTGATCACTCCTACAATGTTAATAAAGATGGAAGTTATTAGGAAGGGAGGACAAAATCAATTTACAGTAGGCACGTAAACAGGTGGGAACTGGGAAGTAACCTGCTTTCAGTATTCAGGCTAATTGACATGAACCGACTGTGCTGACATTGTGCCCTACTGTTGAAAAAGAACATCACTAGAAAAGTTTATTCAGGCTGATGCAGATGAAAGCATGACAAAAGTTGCTATTTGATAGCTTTGACTTTTAAGCACTAAAAGCTGCAGAATCTACTGCCATATTCCAGTTTCATTTCTTCCATATAGTCTAAGAAGATAAGAAAGGGCAGCAATATCTAGAGTGTAGTAGCAGATGTGGTCAGTAGCAATAGCGAAAACAACAGCAGAGATTAAAGCAGGAGATTACCAGGACTTCTGCAAGGTTGCCGGTTGCCACGGATCCAGAGGGATGCTCTGAGCAGTGCTAGCACAAAGGTCACAGTCTCACAGATAAATAGTACTGTATGGCTGTATGGAGAACCCAAAAGTCACAAGCCGCATTCAACACTTCAAGACACATATTATGTGAGTTAAAACCCACTGTGGACAGAGAAGTAAAACTGATTAATTAGGAAGAGGAATAGACTGGGAACTGAAAACCATCCTCTTTAATTTTTTCAATGAATCGTTTTCTTCTGAACATGAGCACTGAACACATACTGCCACTGCTCTGCCTCGACATACTTGGGAAGATTCTCTTGACTATGCCTGTCAAACTGAGTGAACAGAATAGGGTATGGCCAGCCACTGATCAGATCAGAGCCAGCCAGGCCTAAGCAGGAAAGAATGTTTCAGGCATTTGTTCTGGGAAAAGAAATGCATTTGATGCTGGGATCGTTTTTCTTTCGGCTGTACAAAAAAAAATGCATTTACAATTCCTCCATTTTACAGCCCAATGGTTGCATCATTTTGTAAGTTGCTTGGCATAAAATGTGATGTTGCTGCTACATGGCAGTACAAGAAGGACAGGGCAGCCACAGTAGGGGCAAAAGCTCAAAACTGATGTATGTGTATTAAATACAAACTGATGTACAGTTGCTGCATACTAATAGAGCCTAGTAAGGGGTTTATCACAATTCTGCTGTCTTCTACATTTCAAGGATAAAAATAAAATAGCACATTTAAGCAATTTAAAAGGGAAAAATTAATGAAATCGTCATGTTAAGCGTAACACTAGGCAATGCACCTGAGTTAACATGACTAATTACTGTAGAAACCGGTACAGAAACTGAACATTGACAACTCATAACACAAGATAAGCTTCTGACTTGTAGAGAGTTCCCAATTTAGTTTACCAGCACAACTGAAGGTCCATAAAAGATATTTCATGGTATTGCAGAGCGGATCTATGATGGGACTCCCTGATTATAATTACTGATAAATAGGGAGCATCCAAAAGTCATACACAAAGGAAATTGCACCGTCAAAATTGGAGCTACCTTCTTACCTGGGCTGGGGGAAGACATGCACCAAAATACCAAATAGATCGGTAGTGGATGTTCGTAATTTTGATTTACTAGTACAAAAGGAAGAATAACATTAATGGTTATACAGGATCTTATTCATGCGAGCCCACTGAGACAACGATCATGATAATGTTATGTTTCAATGCTAGGACATGCAAAAACTCCAGGAGTACATCCAACAATCAGTGACTGGTTCCTAATGCTTCTTCAGATCAGGTTATCGAAGGCAATCAAGTCTCAGATTATTAGTAATCCTGCCAAAAAAACATAACATACACAAAAAGGGGGTTGAAATTGTATAATACCACACTGAGACAATTCATGATTGAAGTTCACCCAAGAAGGAAAGCGATAGTACTTAGAAACAGTTCAAATCCAACTGAATGGTTCTATTTCAACAAGACATAAACATGTTGAACAGACAGACTGGAATAAAATCAAAGTGGAAGTTGGAACTTCGAAGCGGCGCACACCATTCTCAGTTGTGAGTTTCCATGAACAAAAAGGACAGTCATCCAGCAACATGGATTGATTATCAAAGGTCGGCAAAAAGTTACAACTTTAAGCAGTAACCACAAACAAAAATAAATTAGAAGACAATTTTAACAGAGGATGTGAAAACTGCATCATGAACACATTCCAGGTACAAAGCACTCAAAACTATTTCATTTCCAGTGAGCTGCTTTACAAACATTGTTCAGTGGAAAAGAGCTCTACTGATGAGCCGCTGGTACATATTTGAGCAAACTCTACATGACACAAAAATAAGTCACATGTCGAGGAACTAGGCAAAGAATAAAAAAATCTGCTAAATCCACTACCAATTACCCCTCGAAAACACAAATTATGGCTCGACAAAAGGAGAAAGATCACCTTCCACTCCTTCATTGATCGATACATCATACATCAAGCTCAAATTTGCCCTTGCATGTGCTCAGCAGCTATCGCCTCCATTTGGTCAGTAGCTATGGCAATGCGCTCACTTTCCAGGAATGAAGGATCTAAGAACTTGGCAACAAATGCCCACATCTTGTACACATCTTCAAAGTTAGTGAGGAAGCCAAGCGAAGCAGTCACAACTTCAACTCTTACAGTCACCTTTTTACTGTCTCTGCGACCATTCTTATAAAAGGAAGCCTCGGGTATATCTAGTGCTCCATTTGACTGCTTCTGGTTTGGGTCTATCTTTATATGACTAAGAAAACCGATGCCGAGAGATATGCCATTTTTCTCAGCTATCTTCTGGACAAATTCAGCATTAATGAAAGCGCCACCACTTTGCTTCAGATTGAAAGCAACGGCCGCTCCCCTTTCATACTTAATCTTTGGACCATAAATGTGGACAAGAGGAACTCCATCACTGTCTTTCAAGCCTGGCAGCTTCAGCTGCAACAGCGAAGTTACTAGCCAATTGATAAGGTACCTTAACCTAAGAGTTGTTCTGTTGAGCCCCATCATATCAACATGATCAATGTGCCTGCAAATTATCTCTGGTTCCCTCCTGCTCCAGTCTTGAGCATCATCATACCCATCACTTATACAGGCATCGTCATCACGAAATGGATATCCAGACGCTTCAGCAGCATCTGAGGCCCGATGTAGTCTGTCAGCAATCATATTTGCCTCAGTGTTGAATGAAACCCTGCGCCCCATGCTTATAGCTCCGTCAATCTCTTCAACACCGAAGAGACGACCGCCAGCAAACCTGCTGTTTCCATCCCTCCGTCCCAGCAGCCGAAATTCCCCTTCAGTCTCCCTTCTTATCGCACTTTCTTTGTGGTCCAAATCACCATTCATGGCATGTTGGCATGCAACCTCTTCCACCTCTGGCTCCTCCTGGATTTCACTAACTTGCCTGAAATGATTTCCCCGGCCATTCTCATAGATTTCTTCTTCAGGGTCTTCCCTGAGGCAGTCTACATCTTGTGAAACTGACAATACAGCAGCATCAAAAGAAATCACATTACCATCATAAAGTGGGCTTCTAGATATCCTTGATGTGGGTGACATCCTCTTGTTACCCTTTCTGCCAGTGAACCAAGACGATGGTAATGGTGATCCCAGTTTCCCTTTCTTGAACTGACCAGACTTCTCTGACCCCAACGGGCTCTGGCCAACATCAACCCAGAAAGAGTTCTCTGATGAACAGTCCTCGCTGAATGCTGGACTCCTCATCACCTCACCGACAGATATGCTCTCAGTTTCTTCAAAAATGGTGCTCGCCCCGTCCCTATCCGAGCTGCTATCACGACCAGGGTCACTCTCAAACGTCTCTCTGACCTGAGCAGACGTGTACACACCTGAAAATGCTGGCAGCTGAGAGCCATTCCGGACATCAGGCACTGGATTTTCATCTATCGGAGTGCAAGCGTCGTCTTCAAGCCCCTCCGTTTCCACTGCATCAAATTCATCGATGGAGTCACTCAGGTACTGTGGAAAGACTGGAACAATCCTAACCATCCCAGAGGCATTGCAGCCATTCCTCCCCTGCAAGCTCCCAATAACTGACTTCTTGATCAGAAGGCAACCAAATCCAGTTGGGTCAGAACCAAACACCCGGTAGAATGAGGTTATAATGAAGTCTGGCCGGAACAGCGAGAGCCCCAGCGAGTCCATGTCCTTGGGACCAAGTGCACCAGCATCAAGCATAACATGCCAGCCATTCTGCTGTGCCAGCGCCATCCACTGGTAGGAGTACTTGGCGCCGGTCACCCGAGACTGTGCAGGGAACACGAACAATCCGACTGCAGCATCCCGTCGCCTGGCCTTCTTCTTGCCCACGATCTCCTTGCGCAGCTCCGTCGAGCAGAGCTTGAGAGTGGGCCAGCGGAACCATGCGGTGCGCGTCTTGGCACCCTTTGCCCGCGCACTCTGCGCCATCCAGTTCACCGACTGGCTCTCATGGTCAAACATGGTGAGCAGCCTTCGGTTGTTCTCGAATGGGTAGCACTCAGCGAGCAGCTTGAACGCTGACCCCCGGCTGACAGTGAACACCAGGGCGTACTCGCTGGCCGGCACATTCAAGTACTCGAGGATCCGCTCCTTGATGTCATTCTCCGCCGTGCCGGGCTCAGCGCCACCGTAGAGCGCGTGGTTGCTCAGATTGGCATTGAGCTCGGACAATGTGAAGGACGAGGAGGAGGAGTCCCAGCTGGAGTCGAAGAGGCCGAAGCCGCAGTAGTCCAAGCAGACCCTGCCGGCGCCGGGGGCGTCGAGGTGGGAGTAGTGGTCGAGGCGGAGGCGGTCGACGTCGGAGGTGGAGGCGTAGTCCGGATACATGGAGAGGAAGGTGGCTATGGCGTGGGCGAGGAGCGGCAGGTCGGAGATGGAGCGGAACGGGCCGGCGGCGGCGGCGAGCGCGGTGGCGCGGAGGAAGTCGCGCTGCGCCCGCAGGCGCGCCAGGGAGCGGGAGCGGGTGACGGCGGCGTCCTCCTCGGCGCCGGCGGCGTCGGGCGGCGGGCAGAGGGCGCCCTCCTCCGACGCGGCGTCCAGCGCGTCGCGCAGCTGCCGGAGGAACGACGCCGGGTCGTCACGCCGGCCGTTGCCGCCGCCATGCCCGCCAGTGCCCCCACCGCCTCCCCCACCGCGCCGCCGGTGGTTCTTGGAGAGGAGGATGGCGGCGCAGTGGGAGAGCGGCTTCCACAGGGAGAGATGCATGTGCCGCCCCCCGAGCTGTCGGATCGACGACGGGGAAGGGGAAACCAACCGCAGCGCCCCTGCGTGCGTCGCGGCTCGGATCAGCGGGCGCGGCGAGGCATGGGGGGATGGGGCTGACCGGAAAACCCCGAGATTTCTGGGTGGGTGGTGGGATTCCGGATCAGCGGGCGCGGAGAAAACTGCGGCTCGGCTCCGGGTGGGGAAGGGAAGGGAAAGAAAACCGGATCTTCCGCCGGGGGAGAGAGAATGGGGGATCAGAAATGTGAGAGCCCTCAACCAAGAACAGTGGCCGGCCGGCTGCGTGCGGGTGCAGAAATCTCAGGTTCTCCTTGGGTTTGAGGCGGGGAAACCGCGGATTTTCTCGGAGAAGAGAAGAAACGGAGGAGGGTTGGGAGGGCTTGAAATGCAATGACACGCTCCGCCTTTCCCAGCAAAAAGGGGAGGGCTTTGGCTTTTGGCAGGACCAAGAACTCAAATTAAAGAAGAGGGATAGAAAGAAAGAAAGAAACAAAGAAACCTCAGCAAAGATTTGACTCCACTCTCCTTGCTTTTGCACACCACCACCACCAAGAAGAACTCATCACTGCTCTCTCAAACCAGTGGAAATCTCAAGAGCAAGGTCACTCAGATCCTCCCCGCTCTCACCAAACTCGTCGCGAGTGGTTTGGAGCGCACTAAATGCGTTGGCATCATGAAGAGGGGGTTGCATTCATTTCCATCCAAGAACTACCAACACCACACCAACTTCTTTTTTCTTTCCTTTTCTCCCCCTGTTTGTACTACACTCACTACCACTACTGCTGCTGCTACTGCCTTGCCTCGCTTTGGAGCTGAAAAGTAGCGGCACTATTTTAGTGAGGCTGGCCTGGGGTGGGGTGGGGTGGGGGTGGGGTGCTCTTAGTAGCATCCACCGGGTAAAAACAAAGTGTTTGGTACTGTCACATTAATATTATCATTGGCTCTACCTTGTTAGTTTTTGCTCCCTGTCCCTGGGGCTCACACACGCACAGTGGGCTGTAAAGTGGGTGGAGGAGTCGCTGCAAGCAAAGGCTTTCGTTCTTGGGGCATTGACTTTTCTTTCTTTCTTTCCCCCATTCAGGAATTGAAATGCAGAGCAGAGTGGTGTTGTTGGGTGCTGGCTTTAGGTTTTATGGGTTTTTTCTCTCTCTCTCTATACCTATGAATGAGGAGGCTAAAGCAAAAGTTTTTGTCTGGATCATTATTTCCTTGACCGGTTTCTCGTGTGTGGAGTTGTCGTCTTTATGCACGTGTGCTTTTTAGGAGCGAAATGTTAGTATTTGCTTCCATTGTCCTTTCGTTGCATGATGATAATTCTTGTGTAATCATGTTGTGTTGTGTTGTTTTGCCTTTTCATGATTATTTTGGACACTTTAGTGCCAGCACAGCTGGATAGGCTTCAAAGGAAATAATTTCTTTTCCCCGGCTCGGTTAAATTTTCAATGTTGATGAGTACTCCACTAAACAAGTGAAGTGGGCATATAACTGACACTTGTTCTACTTAGCGACAACTTTGTACTCCGTATAAACTATGGTGTTTACATCTGAATAGTACTTTCTCTGTAAATGACTTCACAACGTATTTTCGGTCCTTCGCGTCGCTCTTGCGAGCGACAGGAGGGAAAACATAGCTGCCGCCGGGGCCTCCCCTCCTCCCTGCCGCCGTTAGGGGGTGTAGGGCAGGGCTTCTGGGCATGACTGTGGCGCCGGCGGCACGTGCCGGGGCAAGGCAACGATGACAGCATGGCGGGTGCGCGTCAGGCCACATGGAGCGGAGCGTGCTCGAGGATCAACGGTGGCAACTTTGCGAAGGCCAGATCTGACCCCAGGTGGCACAGGCTGCGGTCGACCGACTACGTCATGGCCGCGGAGGCTGCTCCTCGCGACAGCAACGGCATGTATTCCAGCCCAGCGTGGCCTTCTAACAACGCGACAGTGGATGCCAGGGCAGCGGCCCCGAGCGACGGAGCTAGTGGTTGCCTTCTCGTCATAGTGATGGAAGTGTTGGGGAACGTTGCAGAAAATAAAAAAATTCTACGCTTCACCAAGATCAATCTATGGAGTCATCTAGCAACGAGAGAGAGGAGTGCATCTACATACCCTTGTAGATCGCGAGCGGAAGCGTTCAAGAGAACGGGGTTGAGGGAGTCGTACTCGTCGTAAATCAAATCACCGGAGATCCTAGCGCCGAACGGACGGCACCTCCGCGTTCAACACACGTACGGTTGGGAAGACGTCTCCTCCTTCTTGATCCAGCAAGGGGGAGGGAGAGGTTGATGGAGATCCAGCAGCACAACGGCGTGGTGGTGGAAGTAGCGGTGATCTCGGCAGGGCTTCGCCAAGCTCAGCGAGAGGGAGAGGTGGTGCGGAGGGAGAGGGAGGCGCCAGGAGCAGGGGTGTGCAGCCCTCCCTCCCCCCCTCTTTATATAGGGGCCCTGGGGGGCGTCGGCCCCTAGAGATTGGATCTCAAGGGGGGGCGGCGGCCAAGGGGGTGGCTTGCCCCCCAAGCCAAGTGGGGCGCCCCCACCCCTAGGGTTTCCAACCCTAGGCGCAGGGGAGGCCCAAGGGGGGCGCACCAGCCCACCAGGGGTTGGTTCCCTTCCCCACTTCAGCCCATGGGGCCCTCTGGGATAGGTGGCCCAACCCGGTGGACCCCGGGGACCCTTCCGATGGTCCCGGTACAATACCGGTGACCCCCGAAACTTTCCCGATGGCCGAAACTGGACTTCCTATATACAATTCTTTACCTACGGACCATTCCGGAACTCCTCGTGACGTCCGGGATCTCATACGGTACTCCGAACAACTTTCAGGTTACCGCATACTAATATCTCTATAACCCTAGCGTCACCGAACCTTAAGTGTGTAGACCCAACGGGTTCAGGAGACATGCAGACATGACCGAGACGACTCTCCGGTCAATAACGAACAGCGGGATCTGGATACCCATGTTGGCTCCCACATGCTCCTCGATGATCTCATCGGATGAACCACGATGTCGAGGATTCAAGTAATCCCCTATACAATTCCCTTTGACAATCGATACATTACTTGCCCGAGATTCGATCGTCGGTATCCCAATACCTCGTTCAATCTCGTTACCGGCAAGTCACTTTACTCGTACCGTAATGCATGATCCCGTGACCAAACTGGTCACATTGAGCTCATTATGATGATGCATTACCGAGTGGGCCCAAAGATACCTCTCCGTCATACGGAGTGACAAATCCCAGTCTCGATCCGTGTCAACCCAATAGATACTTTCGGGGATACCTGTAGTATACCTTTATAGTCACCTAGTTACGTTGTGACGTTTGGTACACCCAAAGCACTCCTACAGTATACGGGAGTTACACGATCTCATGGTCTAAGGAAATGATACTTGACATTGGAAAAGCTCTAGCAAACGAACTACACGATCTTGTGTTATGCTTAGGATTGGATCTTGTCCATCACATCATTCTCCTAATGATGTGATCCCGTTATCAACGACATCCAATGTCCATAGTCAGGAAACCATGACTATCTGTTGATCAACGAGCTAGTCAACTAGAGGCTTACTAGGGACATGTTGTGGTCTATTTATTCACACATGTATTACGATTTCCGGATAACACAATTATAGCATGAATAATAGACAATTATCATGAACAAGGAAATATAATAATAATCATTTTATTATTGCCTCTAGGGCATATTTCCAACAGTCTCCCACTTGCACTAGAGTCAATAATCTAGTTACATTGTGATGAATCGAACACCCATAGAGTTTTGGTGTTGATGATGTTTTGCTCGCGGAAGAGATTTAGTCAACGGATCTGCGACATTCAGATCCGTATGCACTTTGCAAATATCTATGTCTCCATCTTGAACATTTTCACGAATAGAATTGAAGCGACGCTTGATGTGTCTGGTCTTCTTATGAAACCTGGGCTCCTTGGCAAGGGCAATAGCTCCAGTGTGGTCACAGAAGAGGATGATTGGCCCCGACGCATTGGGTATGACTCCTAGGTCGGTGATGAACTCCTTTATCCAGATTGCTTCATGCGCTCCCTCCGAGGCTGCCATGTACTCCGCTTCACATGTAGATCCCGCCACGATGCTCTGCTTGCAACTGCACCAGCTTACTGCCCCCATTCAAAATATACACGTATCCGGTTTGCGACTTAGAGTCATCCAGATCAGTGTCGAAGCTAGCGTCGACCTAACCCTTTACGACGAGCCCTTCGTCACCTCCATAAACGAGAAACATATCCTTAGTCCTTTTCAGGTACTTCAGGATATTCTTGACCGCTGTCCAGTGTTCCATGCCAGGATTACTTTGGTACCTTCCTACCAAACTTACGGCAAGGTTTACATCAGGTCTGGTACACAGCATGGCATACATGATAAACCCTATGGCTGAGGCATAGGGGACGACACTCATCTTTTCTCTATCTTCTGCCGTGGTCGGACATTGAGTCGAGCTCAATTTCAGACCTTGCAACACATGCAAGAACCCCTTCTTGGACTGATCCATATTGAACTTCTTCAATATCTTATCAAGGTATGTGCTTTGTGAAAGACCTATGAGGCATCTCGATCTATCTCTATAGATCTTGATGCCTAATATGTAAGCAACTTCTCCAAGGTCCTTCATTGAAAAACACTTATTGAAGTAGGCCTTAATGTTTTCCAAAAGTTCTATATCATTTCCCATCAAAAGTATGTCATCCACATATAATATGAGAAATGCTACAGAGCTCCCACTCACTTTCTTGTAAATGCAGGCTTCTCCATAAGTCTGCATAAACCCAAACGCTTTGATCATCTCATCAAAGCGAATGTTCCAACTCCGAGATGCTTGCACCAGCACATAAATGGATCGCTGGAGCTTGCATACCTTGTTAGCATTCTCAGGATCGACAAAACCTTCCGGCTGCATCATATACAGTTCTTTCTTAAGATAGCCGTTAAGGAATGCCGTTTTGACGTCCATTTGCCATATCTCATAATCATAGTATGCGGCAATTGCTAACATGATTCAGACGAACTTCAGCTTTGCTACGGGAGAGAAAGTCTCATCGTAGTCAACCCCTTGAATTTGCCGATAACCCTTAGCGACAAGTCGAGCTTTATAGATGGTAACATTACCATTTGCGTCCGTCTTCTTCTTAAAGATCCATTTATCTTCTATCGCTCGCCATCATTGGGCAAGTCTGTCAAAGTCCATACTTTGTTTTCATACATGGATCCTATCTCGGATTGCATGGCTTCAAGCCATTTGTTGGAATCTGGGCCCGCCATCGCTTCTTCATAGTTTGAAGGTTCACCATTGTCTAACAACATGATTTCCAGGACAGGGTTGCCATACCACTCTGGTGTGGAACGTGTCCTTGTGGACCTACAAAATTCAGTAGCAACTTGATCCGAAGTACCTTGATCATCATCATTAATTTCCTCTCTAGTCGGTGTACGCACCACAGGAACATTTTCCTGAGCTGCACTACTTTCCGGTTCAAGAGGTAGTACTTCATCGAGTTCTACTTTCCTCTCACTTACTTCTTTCGAGAGAAACTCTTTCTCCAGAAAGGACCCGTTCTTGACAACAAAGATCTTGCCTTCGGATCTAAGGTAGAAGGTATACCCAATAGTTTCCTTAGGGTATCCTATGAAGACGCATTTTTCCGACTTGGGTTCGAGCTTTTCAGGTTGAAGTTTCTTGACATAAGCATCGCATCCCCAAACTTCTAGAAACGACAGCTTAGGTTTCTTCCCAAACCATAATTCGTACGGTGTCGTCTCAACGGATTTAGACGGTGCCCTATTTAAAGTGAATGTAGCTGTCTCTAAAGCGTATCCCCAAAATGATAGCGGTAAATCGGTAAGAGACATCATAGACCGCACCATATCCAACAAAGTGCGATTACAACGTTCGGACACACCGTTACGCTGAGGTGTTCCAGGCGGCATGAGTGGTGAAACAATTCCACATTTCCTGAAGTGCGTACCAAATTCGTGACTTAAATATTCTCCTCCACGATCTGATCGTAAGAACTTTATTTTTCGGTCACGTTGATTCTCTACCTCATTCTAAAATTCCTTAAACTTTTCAAAGGTCTCAGACTTGTGTTTCATCAAGTAGACATACCCATATCTACTTAAGTCATCAGTGAGAGTGAGAACATAACGATAGCCTCCGCGAGCCTCAACGCTCATTGGACCGCACACATCAGTATGTATGATTTCCAATAAGTTGGTTGCTCGCTCCATTGTTCCGGAGAACGGAGTCTTGGTCATTTTGCCCATGAGGCATGGTTCGCATGTGTCAAATGATTCATAATCGAGAGACTCTAAAAGTCCATTAGCATGGAGCTTCTTCATGCGCTTGACACCAATATGACCAAGGCGGCAGTGCCACAAGTATGTGGGACTATCGTTATCAACCTTACATCTTTTGGTATTCACACTATGAATATGTGTAACATCACGTTCGAGATTCATCAAGAATAAACCATTGACCAGCGGGGCATGACCATAAAACATATCTCTCGTATAAATAGAACAACCATTATTCTCGGATTTAAATGAGTAGCCATCTCATATTAAACGAGATCCAGATACAATGTTCATGCTCAAAGCTGGCACTAAATAACAATTATTGAGGTTTAAAACTAATCTCGTAGGTAAATGTAGAGGTAGCGTGCCGACGGCGATCACATCGACCTTGGAACCATTCCCGACGCGCATCGTCACCTCGTCCTTCGCCAGTCTCCGCTTATTTCACAGCTCCTGCTTTGAGTTACAAATATGAGCAACTGCACCGGTATCAAATACCCAGGAGCTACTACGAGTACTGGTAAGGTACACATCAATTACATGTATATCACATATACCTTTAGTGTTGCCGGCCTTCTTGTCCGCTAAGTATTTGGGGCAGTTCCGCTTCTAGTGTCCCTTTCCCTTGCAATAAAAGCACTGAGTCTCAGGTTTGGGTCCATTCTTTGGCTTCTTCCCGGCAACTGGTTTACCGGGCGCGGCAACTCCCTTGCCGTCCTTCTTGAAGTTCTTCTTACCCTTGCCTTTCTTGAAACTAGTGGTTTTATTGACCTTCAACACTTGATGCTCCTTTTTGATTTCTACCTCCGTTGATTTCAGCATTGAAAATACTTCAAGAGTAGTTTTCACCATCCCTTGCATATTGTAGTTCATCACAAAGCTCTTGTAGCTAGGTGGGAGCGACTGAAGGATTCTGTCAATGACCGCCTCGTCCGGGAGGTTAATGTCCAGCTGGGACCAGCAGTTGTGCAACCCAGACATTTTGAGTATGTGCTCACTGACATAACTATTTTCCTCCATCTTACAACTGTAGAACTTGTCGGAGAATTCATATCTCTCGACCCGGGCATGAGCTTGGAAAACCATTTTTAGCTCTTCGAACATTTCATATGCTCCGTGTTGCTCAAAACGCTCTTGGACCCCGGTTCTAAGCTGTAAAGCATGCCGCACTGAAGGAGGGAGTAATCATCAGCATGTGACTGCCAAGCGTTCATAACGTCTTGGTTCTCTGGGATGGGTGCATCACCTAGCGGTCCTTCTAGGACATATGCTTTCTTGGCAGCTATGAGGATGATCCTCAGGTTCCGGACCCAGTCAGTATAGTTGTTTCCATCATCTTTCAGCTTGGTTTTCTCTAGGAACGCGTTGAAGTTGAGGTTGACATGAGCGTTGGCCATTTGATCTACAAGACATTTTGCAAAGGTTTTTAGATTAAGTTCATGATAATTAAGTTCATCTAATCAAATTATTTAATGAACTCCCACTCAGATTAGACATCCCTTAGTCATCTAAGTGATACATGATCCGACTCAACTAGACCGTGTCCGATCATCACGTGAGACGAACTAGTCATCATCGGTGAACATCTCCATGTTGATCGTATCTTCCATACGACTCATGTTCGACCTTTTGGTCTCTTGTGTTCCGAGGCCATGTATGTACGTGCTAGGCTCGTCAAGTTAACCTAAGTGTTTTGCATGTGTAAATCTGTCTTACACCCGTTGTATGTGGACGTTGGAATCTATCACACCCGATCATCACGTGGTGCTTCGAAACAATGAACTTTCGCAACGGCGCACAGTTAGGGGGAACACTTTCTTGAAATTATTATGAGGGATCATCTTATTTACTACCGTTGTTCTAAGCAAATAAGATGCAAAAACATGATAAACATCACATGCAATCAAATAGTGACATGATATGGCCAATATCATATAGCTCCTTTGATCTCCATCTTCAGGGCGCCATGATCATCTTCGTCACCGGCATGACACCATGATCTCCATCATCATGATCTCCATCATCGTGTCTCCATGAAGTTGTTCTCCAACTATTACTTCTACTACTATGGCTAACGGTTTAGCAATAAAGTAAAGTAATTACATGGCATTTATTCATTGACACGCAGGTCATACAATAATTAAGACAACTCCTATGGCTCCTGCCGGTTATCATACTCATCGACATGCAAGTAGTGATTCCTATTACAAGAACATGATCGCATACATCACATATATATATCATTCATCACAACCTTTTGGCCATATCACATCACAAGGCAAATGCTGCAAAAACAAGTTAGACGTCCTCTAATTGTTGTTGCATGTTTTTACGTGGCTGCAATAGGGTTCTAGCAAGAACATTTCTTACCTACGTAAAATCCACAACGTGATATGCCAATTTCTATTTACCCTTCATAAGGACCCTTTTCATCGAATCCGATCCGACTAAAGTGGGATAGACAGACACCCGCTAGCCACCTTATGCAACTAGTGCATGTCAGTCGGTGGAACCTATCTCACGTAAGCGTACGTGTAAGGTCGGTCTGGGACGCTTCATCCCACGATGCCACTGAAACAAGATAAGACTCGTAGTGGCAAGAAAATTGACAATATCTACGCCCACAACAAATTTGTGTTCTACTCGTGCAAAGAAAACTACGCATAGACCTAGCTCATGATGCCACTGTTGGGGAACGTTGCAGAAAATAAAAAATTTCTACGCTTCACCAAGATCAATCTATGGATTCATCTAGCAACGAGAGAGAGGAGTGCATCTACATACCCTTGTAGATCGCGAGCGGAAGCGTTCAAGAGAACGGGGTTGAGGGAGTCGTAATCGTCGTGATCCAAATCACCGGAGATCCTAGCGCCGAACGGACGGCACCTCCGCGTTCAACACACGTACGGTTGGGAAGACGTCTCCTCCTTCTTGATCCAGCAAGGGGGAGGGAGAGGTTGATGGAGATCCAGCAGCACAACGGTGTGGTGGTGGAAGTAGCGGTGATCTCGGCAGGGCTTCGCCAAGCTCAGCGAGAGGGAGATGTGGTGCGGAGGGAGAGGGAGGCACCAGGAGCAGGGGTGCGCAGCCCTACTGAGGGAGTTCTGGACTAGGGGGTGTCCGGATAGCCGAACTATCATCATCGACCGGACTCCAAGACTATGAAGATAGAAGATTGAAGACTTCGTCCCGTGTCCGGATGGGACTTTCCTTGGCGTGGAAGGCAAGCTTGGCGATACGGATATGTAGATTTCCTACCATTGTAACCGACTCTGTGTAACCCTAGCCCTCTCCGGTGTCTATATAAACCGGATGGCTTTAGTCCTTAGGACGAACAACAATACCATAGGCTAGCTTCTAGGGTTTAGCCTCCTTGATCTCGTGGTAGATCCACTCTTGTAACACACATCATCAATATTAATCAAGCAGGACGTAGGGTTTTACCTCCATCAAGAGGGCCTGAACCTGGGTAAAACATCATGTCCCTTGTCTCCTGTTACCATCCGCCTAGACGCACAGTTCGGGACCCCCTACCCGAGATCCGCTGGTTTTGACACCGACATTGGTGCTTTCACTGAGAGTTCCTCTGTGTCGTCACTGATAGGCTCGATGGCTTCTTCGACCATCATCAACCACGCAGTCTAGGGTGAGACCTTTCTCCCCGGACAGATCTTCGTATTTGGCGGCTTCGCACTGCGGGCCAATTCGCTTGGCCATCTGGAGCAGATCGAAAGCTACGCCCCTGGCTGTCGGGTCAGGTTTGGAAGTTTGAACTTCATGGCTGACATCCACGGGGACTTGATCCTCCATGGATTCGAGCCACAGCCGAGCGTGTCGCACTATCACAGCGAGCATGATTTAGCTCTGCAGCCGGACAGTACCCTGGAGGCCGCACTCGAACTCGCTTCGATCTTCAATTCGGAGTCGGCTGCGCAGATCGAGGACGGATGGCTAGACACCGCCTCGAGGGCTGCAACCTCTACGGCGATAGAGCCAAACACTGAGCTTGTCCCTCATAAAGCTCGTGACTCTGAGGCGCCGGACTCCTTGCCGGACTCCAAACCTCCCGCGCCCCCTCCGATCGAATCCGATTGGGCGCCGATCATGGAGTTCACCGCAGCGGACATCTTTCAACACTCACCTTTTGGCGACATCTTGAGTTCGCTAAAACATCTCTCGTTATCAAGAGAGCCCTGGCCGGACTGCGGTCAGGACGGTTGGGATGCGGACGACGAAGAAATTCAAAGCCCACCCACCACCCACTTGGTAGCCGCTGTCGACGGTATGGATGACCCACCACCCACTTGCTAGACTATGACTCCGCATCGACGGTATGGATGACGATGCCGGAGACGACCAAGAACCAGCGCCGACCGGGCACTGGAAAGCCACCTCATCATATGACATATACATGGTGGATATCCCAAAGGATGGGAATGGCGAAGTAACAGAGGAGGATGACCCCTCCAAGAAACAGCCCAAGCGCCGGCGTCAGCGGCGCCGCTCTAAATCCCGCCACAGCAAGAATGAAGATTCCGGCACCGGAGATAACAATACACCGGACAGTGCCGAAGACAACCCACTCCAGCAAGATCCAGCGCAGGAGGATGGAGACGCCAGCCCTCATGAGAGAGCGGCAGAAGAAGAGGTAGAGGATTATATGCCTCCCTCCAGAGATGAAGCAAGCCTCGACGACGATGAATTCGTCGTGCCTGAGGATCCCGTCGAACAAAAGCGTTTTAAACGCAGGCTTATGGCCACGGCGAACAGCCTCAAGAAAAAGCAGCAACAACTTAGAGCTGATCAAGATCTGCTAGCCGACAGATGGACTGAAGTCCTCGCAGACGAAGAGCATCAGCTCGAACGCCCCTCCCAAAGCTACCCTAAACGCAAGCTGCTCCCGCGATTAGAGGAGGAAGCGTATGGACCCGCATCACCAGGAGACAATACGGCTGACCGACCACCCCGTGGTCGCGACAGAGAGGCCTCTAGGCCCTTCACTAGACCCGTACCCTGGCACCGCTCGAAAAGCACAAGACCACAGGGGAACGCTCCGGACTTGCGAGATATATTGGAGGATAATGCAAGACAATCAAGATCGATCTATGGATCGCGTGGGCACCCCACGGTACGTGACGACAACCGTCGCGCCGGACACAGTAAGTCCGGCCGGGCCGAACAAAATAGACAAAGCTCTTTTGAGCTCCGTCGTGATATCGCCCAGTACAGAGGCGCCGCACACCCACTATGCTTCACAGATGAAGTAATGGATCATCAAATCCACGAAGGGTTTAAACCCGTGAATATCAAATCTTACAATGGCACAACAGACCCCGCGGTTTGGATCGAAGACTATCTTCTTCACATCCACATGGCCCGCGGTGACGATCTTCACGCCATCAAATTTCTCCCCCTCAAGCTTAAAGGACCAGCCCGACATTGGCTTAACAGCTTGCCAGCAGAGTCAATTGGGAGTTGGGAAGACCTGGAAGACGCATTCCTCGATAACTTCCAAGGCACGTATGTGCGACCACCAGACGCTGATGACCTAAGCCACATAATACAGCAGCCAGACGAATCGGCCAGACAATTCTGGACACGGTTCTTAACAAAGAAAAACCAAATCGTCGACTGTCTGGATGCGGAGGCCCTCGCAGCCTTCAAGCATAACATCCGCGACGAATGGCTTGCCCGGCACCTGGGACAGGAAAAGCCGAATCCATGGCAGCCCTTACATCACTCATGACCCGCTTTTGCGCGGGTGAGGACAGCTGGCTAGCACGCAGCAACAACCTCAGCAAAAATTCTGGCAGTCCGGATTTCAAGGACCGGAATGGCAGGTCGCGTCGTAACAAAAGCAAGCGCCGCATTAACGGCGACAATAGTGAGGATACGGCAGTCAATGCCGGATTCAGAGGCTCCAAACCCGGTCAGCGGAAAAAGCCATTCGAAAGAACTGCTCCGGGTCCGTCCAATTTGGACCGAATACTCGACCGCTTGTGCCAGATACACGGCACCCCCGAAAAGCCAGCTAACCACACCAATAGGGACTGTTGGGTATTCAAGCAGGCAGGCAAGTTAATTGCCGAAAACAATGACAAGGGGCTGCATAGCGATGGCGAGGAAGAGACCCGACCGCCGAACAATAGAGGACAGAAGGGTTTCCCCCCACAGGTGCGGACGGTGAACATGATATACGCAACGCACATACCCAAAAGGGAGCGGAAGCGTGCACTCAGGGATGTATACGCGATGGAGCCAGTCGCCCCGAAGTTCAATCCATGGTCCTCCTGCCCGATCACTTTTGACCGAAGGGACCACCCCACTAGCATCCGCCACGGCGGATTCGTCGCATTGGTCCTAGACCCAATCGTCGATGGATTTCACCTCACCAGAGTCCTGATGGACGGCGGCAGCAGCCTGAACCTGCTTTATCAGGATACAGTGCGCAAAATGGGCATAGACCCCTCAAGGATTAAACCTACCAAGACGACCTTTAAAGGCGTCATACCAGGTGTAGAAGCCAATTGTACAGGCTCAGTTACACTGGAAGTGGTCTTCGGATCCCCGGATAACTTCCGCAGCGAGGAGTTAATCTTCGACATAGTCTCGTTCTGCAGCGGCTATCATGCCTTGCTCGGACGTACCGCGTTTGCAAAGTTCAACGCGGTGCCGCACTATGCATACCTCAAGCTCAAGATGCCAGGCCCTAGAGGAGTCATCACAGTCAACGGAAACACTGAACGTTCTCTCCAAACGGAGGAACATACAGCGGCTCTCGCGGCAGAAGTACAATGCAGCCTCTTAAGGCAATTCTCGAGTCCGGCCGTTAAGCGGCCGGACATAGCTAAGCGCGCCCGGAGTAACCTACAACAAGACCACCTGGCACGTTCCGAGCACGCGTAGCAGTGCGGCCCCAACCCCAACCCCTGCAAAACGTCCAAACAGGTCCTTCGCGTACACCATTACGCTCTGAAGATACCATGGGCATGGGGAGAGGGGCACGACCACAATAAGCCCAGACTGCGGCTCAACCACACCAGGGGCTCTCAAGTGTGTCGTTCTTTTTACCTTTTATTTTTTACCTACAGGACTCCGTTCGTCAGAGGCCCTGTCCGGCAGCAGACCTGCCAAACTCACGATGCAACAGCCAGGGAAGGATCAAAGGCTACAACGAATATACAGGTGGTCTCCATTACGAGCATTTTTATACACCAGTCCGCAGCCTACCCCTGGAAGGGGACATGTTTAACAGTCCCATCCCTTGCTTATCGCACTATTTGTATCATTCTGCATTCATAGCAGCACTTATTGAATAAAACAATGCAGCACCTTTTTGCTTATAACTGCATTTCTTTTTCATACATATGTTTATTTACGACATGTCGCATCCATACACTTTGGTACGGTTAAAACACACCAGGGGCTTATGGTTCCCGCATCATGGTGTGACAAGTCTGAACACTTTCACAAGTGCGGCACCCCGAACTTATAGCATTATATGCATCGGCTCCGAATCATGTCTTGGGTCAATAGTTGGGTTTGCCCGGCTCCCATGTTTTGGTACCTTATGTTTCGTTGTATCGGCTAAGGTAGCACTGGGAGAACCACTGCGATTGCGCCCCAGTTGAGCTGGGTTAACACCTCAGTGGAGAAAGCTAAAACTGACCGTCATGATGAGGCGAGAGCCAGTCGCTGTTCGAGAGGTTTTTGCGAGTCCTTAAAGACTTATGCCGCTTAGAGCGAGGAGCCGGATCTTGTCCGGCCCATGCGTGGATAGCGCCCCAAATTCGGCCTTCCGAAGACTAGGGGCTTCGTCGAAATTTAAAATTATAGAATTCTATGGCTAAGTGAGAGTGTTCAAGCATTATAAGTCCGGTTGCCTTGTTCGCTGCGTTGAGCGCCTCCCTAGATGGACCCAAAAATGGGAACAAGAGTGCTCAAGTTTATCCCGAACACCCCAGCACTCGTGGCATGGGGGCTGAAGCCGACGACTTGCCATTTCTCAGATTTGATAAACAGCCGCACAGAAGGTAATATTTTAAATTAACAAGCGTTGCTTAGCGCATATGAACTAAGTTTTCAGCGCACAGGATAACAAAATGCGATTCTACTCAAAAATTACATCTTTGGAGCACTCCCCCGCAATAGTGCGGGCGCCCTTCAGCACACTCTTATAATACATCTCGGGCGTGCGATGCTCCTTGCCCTCTGGTGGCGGGTCCATCACAAGCTTCTGGGCATCCATCTTGCCCCAGTGCACCTTCGCGCGGGCAAGGGCCCGACGGGCACCCTCAATACAGGCGGAGTGCTTGATGACTTCAACCCGCGGGCACGCATCCACCAGCTGCCACACCAAGCCGAAGTAGCTCCCAGGCATGGCCTCCTTAGGCCACAGCCGAACTATGAGGCCCTTCATGGCATGTTCGGCCGCCTTGTGGAGCTCAACCAGCTGCTTCAGCTGATCGCTAAGGGGCACCAGATGTCCGGCCTCAGCATACTGAGACCAGAAGACCTTCTCCATCGAGCTCCCCTCCTCGGCCGGGTAGAATGCGGCAGCATCGGACACGCTGCGAGGAAGATCTGCGAACGCTCCTGGAGAGCTCCGAATTCGGGTAAGCAACAGGTAATTAACACTCACATGCTTACTTTGCATGAAAAATGCCTTACCTGCTGCTATTTTCTTCAACGCCTCAATCTCCTGGAGGGCCTTGCAGGCTTCGGCTTTAGCGGCTTTGGCACTCTCAAGAGCCGTTGCAAGCTCAGACTCTCGAGTCTTCGAGTCACGCTCCAGGCTCTCATGTTTTTTCACGAGATCCTGGAGCTCTTGCTGTACCTCCACCACCCGCGCCTCCTGCTTCTCTCGCTCGGTACGCTTCGCGGCCGCATTGCGCTCGGCCGCGGCCACCACCTCTTTCAGGGTCGCCACCTCGTTCGTGGCCCCTGTAATACCCACATTATCCTTGTCATTCTTTCTGCAACTAGAATCCTTTTCTATAAGGTACAATTTTAATAAGGTGTTACTCACCTTCCTTATCCTCGAGCTGCTTCTTGGCACGGCCGAGCTCGTTCTCGGACCACTCGAGGTTTTCCTTTAAAGTATCGACCTCCGCAGTCAGCGCGACAGAGGTCAGCAGCGCAGCCTGCAATCCCATATTGACACATTTTTTATGACTCCTGCGTATATCTTTTTAGATCCTCAGTCCGGCTTTTCTTCCCGAACACCAAACCGAGCATCAGGGGCTACTGTCTATGCGGTACCATTTTATACATATTGAAATTCTTGCCTCAAAGCCTGTTAGAAGGCTCCTGCAGGCTTCGGTTAGCCCGCTCTTGGCGAGCTGCACCTTCTGAATCACCGCACTCATAACAGTGCGATGTTCCTCTTCGATGGAGGCTCCATTGAGCGCCTCCAGCAAATTATCCGGCACCTCCGGTTGGACGGAGGCAGCCGGCGTCACGGTCTTGCCCTTCTTGCGAAGGGGTCGCCCGCCGGACTCCGGAGCCACTGTGGGTTCCGGGGCTAAGTCCGGTGCAAAGTCCGGGAGGTTGTCCTGTGACACCTCCGGGGCCTTTGCCTCCTAGTGGGTCCCTTCCTGGGATCCCACCTCAGCATCGTCCGCGGCATGGGGGCTGGAGGCAGTCGGAAGGGAATCCACATCCGACGCACCTAAGGACCCGCTCGACGAAGCGGGAAGATCATCCTTGGGCGGACTGCAGGGTTGTATGCAGCATTAAAAAGACATTATGTGGCGAAAAGGAAAAACCTTGAAGTTATTCAGGAGTCCGGATACTTACGATCTCGCCAGGGGCTTGGCCCTTGGAGGCCAGTCCTCGTCGTCGTCACTGGCGTTGGCGGAGCAGTCCGGGGGAAGAGTTTTTCCCTTCTTGGACCCCTCGGCCTCCCTTGTTGGGGAGGCCTTCCTTTTCTTCCCTCCCCCCGCTGGGGGAGAGGCTTTCTTCTTCTCCTCCTTGCCTTGGTGGGAGGAGTCGGCCTCGGATTCATCATCCGATAGCACCTGAAAACGAGAACTCTTCCGAGTCCCCGTGGCCTTCTTCTTGGCCTTCTTCTCCGGCACCACATGGGGTGCCGGAGCTAGCAGCCCCGTTAGGTGGGCGTCCGCTGGGTCCTCTGGCAATGGGGCCGGACAGATAGTCCATTCGGCCTTCGTCAGCCATTCCTGTCAAAGGTAAAGGGAGCTTAGATCCCGCATAGAGTCAAACTATGGAAAACAAGTGGTGAAATCACCTACCTCGTCAGCTGGACGCTACGAGCGGAATCCGCGACCTTTGGTAGCGGATGCGGGAGCTTCGGCGCCCTTGAACAGCACCTTCCAGACATCTTCGTACGTAGTGTCGAAGAGCCCACTCAGGGTCTGGTGTTGCGCCGGATCAAACTCCCACATGTTGAAGCCCCGTCGTTGGCACGGGAGAATCCGGCGGATGAGCATGACCTGGACTATGTTGACAAGCTTGAGCTTCTTGTCCACCAGCTTCTGGATACAGGCTTGGAGTCCGGTCAACTCCTCCGAATCCCCCCAGATCTGGCCACTCTCTTTCCAGGAGGTGAGCCATGTAGGGATGCCGGATCTGAATTCGGGGGCCGCTGCCCAATCAGGGTCACGCGACTCGGTGATATAGAACCACCCCGATTGCCACCCCTTAATGGTTTCTACGAAAGTGCCCTCCAGCCACGTAACGTGGGACATCCTGTCCACCATGGCGCCTCCGCACTCCGCTTGGCTGCCCTTCACAACCTTCGGCTTGACACTGAAGGTCTTGAGCCACAAGCCGAAGTGGGGCTGGATGCAGAGGAAGGCCTCGCACACGACGATAAACGCCGAGATGTTGAGGATGAAATTCGGGGCCAGATCATGGAAATCTAGGACGTAGTAGAACATGAGCCCCCGAACAAAGGGATGAAGTGGGAAGCCCAGTCCGCGGAGGAAATGGGGAAGAAATACTACCCTCTCATGGGGCCTGGGGGTGGGGATGAGCTCTCCCTCGTCGGGGAGCCGATGCGCGATGTCGCTGGACAAGTATTCGGCGTCGCGCAGCTTCTGGATCTGCCCCTCCGTGACGAAGGAGGCCATCCATGTAATGCCCCGGATCCGATGCGCCAGGTGTCTGCCAGTTATTCGCTGTAGTTGCCATGTCATTTTGCTTGCGTGTTGCATTTTATCATGTCATCATGTGCATTTCATTTTGCATACGTGTTCGTCTCATGCATCCGAGCCTTTTCCCCGTTGTCCGTTTTGCAATCCGGCGCTCCTATGTCATCCGGCGTCCCCTTCTTGCCTCTCTTCATGAGCGGGTGCTAAACGTTCTCGGTATGGACCGAGGTTTGCCAAGCGGCCTTGGTATAGCACCGGCAGACCGCCTGCCAAGTTTCGTGCCATTTGGAGGTCGTTTGGTACTCCAACGTTTAACCGGGTAACCGTAAAGGCCTCCTTTGTCTTGCAGCCCAACACCCCTCTAAAGTGGCCCAAAACCCATCTAACTCCCCTTCATGCTCTCGGTCGTTCGATCACGATCGCGTGGCCGAAAACCGCTCCTCATTTGGACTCTCCTAGCTCCCTCTACCTATAAAACTAGACCTCCCCCGAATTTTCGCGCAGATCAAACCCTAGCCCTCTCCCTCTCAGCCGCCGGACATGTCCACCACCCGCCGCCATGTCGCTGCAGCCAATCGGCGCGCGACACGACAGCCCCGCCGCCCTCGCGCCCAATCAGAGGCCGCCGCGTGGCACCTCCGCCGCCTCCCGCCGCCGCGGCCCG
>NC_041389.1:98478119-98538774 GCF_002162155.2 Triticum dicoccoides | reverse complement strand
CTCCTCTGCCCGACCAGCGCCGGAGGCCTCAGCTCCGCGCCGCCCGAGCCGCCTCCTGCCGGCGCCGCCCATCGCCGGCGCCCCGCTCCGCCAACCCGCGTCGGTGACCCGTCCCAGCCTCCTCCGCCTTTCCTCGTCGAGATCCAGCCGAATCCGGCGAGATCCGGCCCGGATCCGCCATCTCCGGCCCTCCCCGGCGTCATCTCCGTCATCTCCGGCGAGCAACTCCGGCCCTGCATCGAAGTTCGTGAAAAACGAGGTTGACCCCCGAAAATCCCAGTCCCAGATTTTTGTAATTTTCATGCCATATTTGCCCTACTGTATCTCTGCATCCGTAGCTCCGTTTTGCGCATGTAATATGTCAAATTGTTCGCCTCAACGAGTACATCATTTCATTCCATTGCATCATATTCATTTGAGGTCATCTTGATGCCTGAATCATCGTTGAAAGAGTGCTTTATAATGTTTTCTGCTGTCTGTCATCAGAATGAGCTCATTTGTCATTTTTGTCATGATTGATGTATGCATCCTATGAGGTTGATGTCTTCATGTGTTTTGATCTATGCTATGTCTTCTTTACATAGGTGCTTACCATGTATTTTTGTGATCAATGTGGTGACTAGCACAAGCATGCAAACTAGGCTTCGTGATGTTGCTGATTTTAGTCCCTGTTCTGCTATTATTTTGATGCCATGTAAACTTGATGCTACAGAGAGATCCATGCATATTTTGAGATACTTTAGTAAGGGTGTTTTGGACATGTGGTTATTGTCTATCCATTCATGCCCTCTGTTGCAATTATGGAGTAGTCTAGCATGTCAGTTTCGTGCTCTACTTTTGCTTCAAAATGTTTCCTGGCAGATTGTTTACTTGTTATTCAATTTAGCCAAGGTTGCTATAGTTGATCCGTGCATGCTATGGACTTGTTCTTGACTTGGTTTGTTTCACAAACATGTCTTCTTGATGATGCTATTCTTATATTGTCATGCAATGACTTGTGGTGAGTGATTCAAGCTTGTTAAGTAGTGTACATGATGTTGCTGTTTTGCTAGGCTGAATCTGTTATTTCGTGATGCTATATAAACATGTTGCCACTAATCATTCTATGCATAATCTGGAGATGTCCACTAAACATGTTTTGATCTACATGTCATCCTCTATCCATCCATGCCCCTGGTTGCATTTATAGGTTGTTGTAGATTGTTCATATCTTGCTCTAAAATTGCTTGATAATGTTGCTGTCAGCCTGTTTACATTAAGTTCAGTTGTTACCATGTGTTTTGCTAGTGATCCATGCACCCTATGAACTTTCTATTGCCATGCTTAGCTTCACAAACATGCCTTCTTACTGTTGGGTGCCTTGCCATGCCATGTAATGATCTGTAGTGAGTTGCACAAGCTCATTTACATGCCTTCATAATTATGTTCCTGCCATGTATGAATCTGTATAATAACTTGCTATGTTTACGTGGGTGCCATCATATTTTCGGGTCCTTTTTGGCTTATGGTTAGTAAGGGACTTTTGATCTATGCAATTAGTAGATTCATTTCATGCCTTTGTTTTCCATGATAAGTTCCTGTAACATGTTGTTTGATAGCTCTAAACATTGCATCGTGATGTTATTTTCTGCAAAGTCTGAAATTGTTATAACTTGCAATCTTACCATGTGTGTTTGAGCATATTCTAGTGATTTCTGGAGATAGCTCAGTGTTCATGTTTTTTGTGCTTTACCTGTACATCATGCCCATGCCTTTTGTTATTATGTTGAGGTACTGTAGCATATTGTTTTGATGCTTCCAATATGCCTAGTTGCTGTTTTGGACAGCTTGTCCTTTAAACTTGTATAGTGTTTGTGTGTTGAACCGTTGCTCCGTTTTGAGTGTGCTTTATATGAAACTTGCTTAGAATTGCATGTAGTTTCATATTATCATGTTGCATCCTTGTTTTGAGGTGTTTGCTTGATGTTTGGGTGCATTTTGCATCAATGCCATGTTTAACTTGTTTTGCTCATATCTTCTAGGCCGTAGCTCCGAACTAAATGAACTTTATATGTAACTTGACTAGAATCTCGTGTAGATCATCTTGGTGCATCTTAACTTGCTGTTTAACAACTTCAACTTAATGTTCGTTCAGATCTGGTCCAATTTCGAAATATGCATATGAGGACTTACCGGAATTGTTATATGTTGTTCCCGGCCTCATTTAAACTTGCCTTGATGTGTTGCTCTTGTTTGCATCATCTCTTGCCAGGAGTAGCTTCATGTAGCCTTGTCATGCATCATGCTTGTTGTGCATCATGTCTTGTTCATGTGTGGTGTGTTTACTATGTTGTGTGCTTCTTCTCGATAGTTCCCGTTTTGTTGCGATCGTGAGGATTCGTTCGTCTACGCTTGGTTCGGCTTCATCCGTTCGTCTTCTTCATGGACTCGTTCTTCTTCCTTGCGGGATTTCAGGCAAGATGACCGTTACCATGGATCTCAATACTATCTTTGCTATGCTAGTTGCTTCGTTCTATCGCTATGTTGCGCTACCTATTACCTGTTTATCAAGCCATCCCAAATTGCCATGAACCTCTAACCTTTGACACCTTTACCATGCAAACCGTTGTTTGGCTATGTTACCGCTTTTGCTCAGCCCCTCTTATAGCATTGCTAGTTGCAGGTGAAGTTGAAGATTTCTCCATGGTGGACAGGATTTTGATTGGGATATCACAATATCTCTTATATTATTAATGCATCTATATACTTGGTAAAGGGTGGAAGGCTCGGCCTTTTGCCTAGTGTTTTGTTCCACTCTTGCCGCCCTAGTTTCCGTCATACCGGTGTTATGTTCCCGTTTTGCGTTCCTTACGCGGTCGGGTGATTTATGGGACCCCCTAGACAGTTCGCTTTGAATAAAACTCCTCCAACAAGGCCCAACCTTGGTTTTACCATTTGCCTCACCACCACCTATCCCTTTCCCTTGGGTCGGCCAACCTGAGGGTCATCTTTATTTTAGCCCCCCCCCGGGCCAGTGCTTGTCTAAGTGTTGGTCCGAACCGAGCGATGTCCGGCGCTCCCTGGGCAACCAGGGTCTATGCCAACCCGACGTCTGGCTCATCCGGTGTGCCCTGAGAACGAGATATGTGCAGCTCCTATCGGGATTTGTCGGCACAGCGGGAGGCTTTGCTGGTCTTGTTTTACCATTGTCGAAATGTCTTGTAAACTGGGATTCCGAGTCTGATCGGGTCTTCCTGGGAGAAGGTCTATTCCTTCGTTGACCGCGAGAGCTTGTCATGGGCTAAGTTGGGACACCCCTGCAGGGTATAATCTTTCGAAAGCCGTGCCCGCGGTTATAGGAAGATGGGAATTTGTTAATGTCCGGTTGTAGATAACTTGACACCAGATCCGAATTAAAACGCATCAACCGCGTGTGTAGCCGTGATGGTCTCTTCTCGGCGGAGTCCGGGAAGTGAACACGGTTTCTGGGTTATGTTTGACGTAAGTAGGAGTTCAGGATCACTTCTTGATCATTGCTAGCTTCACGATCGTTCCTTTTGCTCTCTTCTCGCTCTTATTTGCGTATGTTAGCCACCATATATTCTTAGTCGATGCTGCAGCCTCACCACTTTACCCCTTCCTTTCCTATTAAGTTTTGCTAGTCTTGATACCCATGGTAATGGGATTGTTGAGTCCTCGTGGCTCATAGATTACTACAACAACAGTTGCAGGTACAGGTTCATGCGATGATCATGACGCGAGAGCGATGCTTGCTTGCATTGAGTTCTTCTTCTGCTTCTTCGATCAGGGGATAGGTTCCAGGTCGGCAGCCTGGGCTAGCAGGGTGGATGTCGTTGAGTTTCTGTTCGTGTTTCATCCGTAGTCGGATGATGTCCTGATGTATTGTGATGTTGTATTCGTGTGGCATTGTATGCCTTATGTATGTATCCCCATCTATTATGTAATGTTGATGTAATGATATCCACCTTGCAAAAGCGTTTCAATATGCGTGTCTATCCTTGGTGGGACCTTCGAGTTCCTTTTGGATAGGTCGCATATTGGGCGTGACAATCCACTTGCCTCCCGCTCCGGACATAGTTGGAGAAGGTTGAGGTGAGAAGTGCGGACTTGGGCGCTGGAGCTCGAGTTCGCGGAGATGGATAAGCCAAGGAGGAAGAAGGCGCAGGTAAAAGGAGTGGATCTTTATCCCCTTATATGGGCGGACAAAAACATGTGTCCCCACCGGCCTGGTAAAACTCGCTTATCTCCCAAGCATCACAATCAATGGCGCGGTTGGGTTGCCCATGTCCGTATTGATGGGAATCCCGGAATAAGGGGAACACGATCTCTGCTTCGACAAGACGTGCCAAGGAAACCGCCTCGCTAAACGCGCGGAGGTGGAACAATAAAAACAATTCGAGTAAAGGCTTGGTAATGGTGTGACGTCACGCCACAAAATACGTCATCAGATTGAACTTGTGTAATATTATTCTCTCTACGGTGGTATGTGGAATTTATTTTGCAGAGCCGGACACTATCCTGGTGTTCATAATCTTCTATAAATTATTCGGAGGAAGAACCCGCCTTGCAATGCCGAAGACAACATGCGCGCCAGACTCGTCGTCATTGAAGCCTGGTTCAGGGGCTACTGAGGGAGTTCCGGACTAGGGGGTGTCCGGATAGCCGAATTATCATCATCGGCCGGACTCCAAGACTATGAAGATAGAAGATTGAAGACTTCGTCCCGTGTCAGGATGGGACTTTCCTTGGCGTGGAAGGCAAGCTTGGCGATACGGATATGTAGATTTCCTACCATTGTAACCGACTCTGTGTAACCCTAGCTCTCTCCGGTGTCTATATAAACCGGATGGCTTTAGTCCTTAGGACGAACAACAATCATACCATAGGCTAGCTTCTAGGGTTTAGCCTCCTTGATCTCGTGGTAGATCCATTCTTGTAACACACATCATCAATATTAATCAAGCAGGACGTAGGGTTTTACCTCCATCAAGAGGGCCCGAACCTGGGTAAAACATCGTGTCCCTTGTCTCCTGTTACCATCCGCCTAGACGCACAGTTCGGGACCCCCTACCCGAGATCCGCCGGTTCTGACACCGACACCTACCTCCCCCCTCTTTATATAGGGGCCCTGGGGGGCGCCGGCCCCTAGAGATTGGATCTCAAGGGGGGCGGCGGCCAAGGGGGTGGCTTGCCCCTCAAGCCAAGTGGGCGCCCCCCACCCCTAGGGTTTCCAACCCTAGGCTCAGGGGGAGGCCCAAGGGGGCGCACCAGCCCACAAGGGGCTGGTTCCATTCCCCACTTCATCCCATGGGGCCCTCCGAGATAGGTGTCCCCACCCGGTGGACCCTCGGGACCCTTCCGGTGGTCCCGGTGGTGACCCCCGAAACTTTCCCGATGGCCGAAACTAGACTCCTATATACAATTCTTTACCTCCGGACCATTCTGGAACTCCTCGTGATGTCTGGGATCTCATCTGGGACTCCGAACAACTTTCGGGTTACCACATACTAATATCTCTATAACCCTAGTGTCACCGAACCTTAAGTGTGTAGACCCTATGGGTTCGGGAGACATGCAGACATGACCGAGACGACTCTCCGATCAATAACCAAAAGCAGGATCTGGATACCCATGTTGGCTCCCACATGCTCCTCGATGATCTCATCGGATGAACCACGATGTCGAGGATTCAAGTAATCCCGTATACAATTCCCCTTGTCAATCGGTACGTTACTTGCCCGAGATTCGATTGTCGGTATCCCAATACCTCATTCAATCTCGTTACCGGCAAGTCACTTTACTCGTACCATAATGCATGATCCCGTGACCAAACACTTGGTCACATTGAGCTCATTATGATGATGCATTACCGAGTGGGCCCAGAGATACCTCTCCGTCATACGGAGTGACAAATCCCAGTCTCGATCCGTGTCAACCCAATAGATACTTTCGGGGATACCTGTAGTATACCTTTATAGTCACCCAGTTACGTTGTGACGTTTGGTACACCCAAAGCAGTCCTACGGTATCCGGGATTTACAAGATCTCATGGTCTAAGGAAATGATACTTGACATTGAAAAAGCTCTAGAAAACGAACTACACGATCTTGTGCTATGCTTAGGATTGGGTCTTGTCCATCACATCATTCTCCTAATGATGTGATCCGGTTATCAACGACATCCAATGTCCATAGTCAGGAAACCATGACTATCTGTTGATCAACGAGCTAGTCAACTAGAGGCTTACTAGGGACATGTTGTGGTCTATTTATTCACACATGTATTACGATTTCCGGATAACACAACTATAGCATGAATAATAGACAATTATCATGAGCAAGGAAATATAATAATAATCATTTTATTATTGCCTCTAGGGCATATTTCCAACAGGAAGGTCAAGCACGACTAACCATGGGGCAGCGCGCGAGGGAATCTGGACCTAATACCCAAATTTGACAGTCGTTATGGCAGTTGCCATTGTTTGGGCGACGACAATGGTTGGCGCGGGTGTGGGTGCTTTCTGTTGTTGGGAAACGTTCCACGGAAAACAAAAAAATTACGCACACGCAAGATCTATCCATGAAGATGTATAGCTACGAGAGGGGGAGAGTATCTGCATACCCTTGTAGATCGCTAAGCGGAAGCGTTTATCAACATAGTTTATATCACTACTAGGGAAATGCCTATACACAGCAGCTTAGTAGTAGAGCTGGTTATGGGCCCAGCGCTACTACAACTTAGTAGTAGTGCTGGTTGGCGACGCACGCTACAGGTACCAGAGTAGCAGTAGCGATGGGCCCCCTGGCAGCACTACTGCTAAGTTGTCCCATGGCAACCAGCAGGGGCTACACGTAGTAGTAGCGGCTGGCTGGAACCAACGCTACTACTAGAGATATAGCAGTAGCGCTGGGCCTCCAGCCAACGCTACTACTAATGACACCTTATCCTCTCCCCTGTCAGCCCGATCGATCACTCTTCCTCCCACACTCTCATCTCTCTCTCGTCCAACCGCGCGCTGCCACCGCCCGCCGCCGTTGCCCAGCATGTCTCCCTCCCTCCCTTCTCCTTCCATCCCTACCTTCTCCCTCTCTTCCTCCGACCCTGCCTCTCCCTCCATCCCCTGTCCTTCTCCCTCCTTGCTCCCTCCCTTCATCCCTCGCCCTTCTTCCTCCCGGCCCTCTCCCTCTGGCCCTCTCCCTCCCTCTCTCCCTCCTGCATTGCATAGATAGATGGATAGATAGATAGATAGATGGTTAAAACAATGGTTTTTTATATATCGCATAGATAGACCAAGGGATGGATAGATGGATGGATGGATATATATAGATGGATGGATGGATAGATGTTAGGGTTAGAACTAGGGGTTTTTTAGTAAATGTATAGGTCTTTTCAATTTTTTAGGGTTAGAACAAGGTTTTACCAATTTTTAGATTTGGAACTAGGTTTAGACAAATGGGTGGATAGATGGGCAGTACAAATTAATAGGGTTAGAACCAGGTTTTATAAGTTTAGGAGAAATTTTTAGACATAGGGTTTCACTAAGTCCTAGGATGATGATAATAATGTTTTTGTTTATATTTTGTTTTTGCAGAAATAAAGATGCCCATGTCGTCGCCGCCGTCGTCCCCGTCACGGGACCCCTCCGACCTTGAGGTGAGACTAGCCAAATCTCCATGTCAATATGAGTCTTATAAGATATTTTGAAATGCAATGACCATCATTTTGAATGCAAATAGGATATGTCCTCCGAGTGGCCTATGTTTTGCCGGAGTATTGATTAATTTCTGTTCCAGCAAATTTCAGGCGCTCGATGTGGCCTTCTTTAGCAAAGGTCATGCCGGATTTTTCCGTGATTTTTGGCATGACTTGTGCTAGAATATGTAGAAAATATCGAGTGGCCTGGATTTTCTAGAAAGATAATTAAATGACATTTCGGGTTGACTTTAAGTCTATCGAGGCTCCATACATGAGAGAGGAAGAAACCCGACTGTTGTCGTGGGGGTCATTTCTCCTTCTTCTCCTTGTGCTAGACCTTTGTTAGGCACTAGGGGAAGGAGGAGTAACGACCATCACCGATGGTCGAAAAATCAGTGAGGGAGTGTGTCCACCATATATGAGAGAACGAAGAAGAATGTTGACTGTTGTCATGGGGGTCGCTTCTCCTTCATTCCCATGTGCTAGACATTTTGGTTTAATGCACTCGGGGACGAAGGGAGGAGCGACCATCACCAACGGTCGAATATATACACCACGTGAGCTGAGAGTTTTCAAAAAAAAGACACGACAGACCGATAGTCAACCCGTGCTGAATAATAATGATCTAATTTAGTTTTGTTAGTACATATATTGAATTTTAGAAGTTTAATCTTTGATTATGAACATAGGAATGTTGTCGGACGAAAGTCCCGGGGAGTGCTCCTGGTGCAGCGACAACCGGGGTTTCTGCGACAGGCCTCACTTGGTAGAAGGTCGGCGCTTCAGCATTAAGCTCGAGGAGGCCTTCGATTGTGAAACGGTACGCTACGATGCAAAGTGTTTTTTTGTAATTAAGCTCGACTTCTACTACTTCAACGTGTAATTTTCGTATTTTACAATTCAACTAGCTTATCCCATGCCATGCAAGACGCTATGTCTTGGAGAGGATGGGTTTTGAAGATCATGAGAGGAATGAAACAAAGAAAATTCACCTAAGAACCCATCATGGTATGGATTTTGAGGTAAATCTATACAATTCTGAGAGCGTATCCAATTTTGGTTGCCCGGAGTGGGAAGCACTTTGCAAGATGTATGATTTTCAAGAGGGTATGTTTATCACCATGGATCTTGGTGATCCTGACATCGAGGTAGGCAATTTGGACATTTGAGTCCTTGTTGATACGCTTCCAATTCTACCGCTATGTGAGTTTCTCAAACATAGTTATTAAGTAATTTATATTGTTTATTTCAAAATAGTTGACAACTTATTTCTATTGATAGCTTATTTTCATTCTTCAAAGAATGTGCGGAAGATGGTAGACAGAACCTACTACACCGATGGCTCTGAGTTAACTTATCAGGAGAAAAATCATCTGGTCGCATCTTGTACTGATCTTGAGAATTACAATGTCTATTATCAAACTCCTCCGCATTATGGTCAATATGTGCCACTAGTGCACGAGTTGAACTATGCTAACATCCATGGAGATCTCATGGTAAGATTTTTAAGTATTATGACATCTGTGCATCTTTTGCATAAATTCTTCTAAAACTGAACTATATTGCTAACTATGAAGTCATTACTATGTTTTTCAACAGATAATCCCGCAGGAGTGTGTGCCTCATCTGATGTTTCCCAAAGGTCGCCTTGATGTTTTGAATATACATCCAGGTCATCCTATGAATCACTCCTGTTCATATCGGATTTCTAAAAGCAATGAAGACATGACCATCAAAGATTGGAACAAATGTATGGCCACTCATAAGGAGGTACTTGGAAGCAACATTAGGCGAAGTGCAAGAATTGGAGACAGGATAATCTCCATTCTCCATAATGGATAGTCAGGGTCTATCTTGTTTTATGCTATTTTACCTAAGAGAAGGTAGTAGCTTCTAGCTAATACTCATGATCATGTGCTAAGAACAACTAAGTAGGATTGGTTAGATGACTATGATGATGATGTGGTATCGAGTAGAAATTGTATGATCGATGATGATGAGTAGGACTTGTTATTATGATACCAATGATGAGTTATTAATTATTTTGATCGATGATCCATGATGCTAAGTTGTTATATGAGCATGATGAGTTATTATGTATATCACTAGGTGAAATGAACATGAAATAGATTCAAGTGGAGGCAGCATGTGGTGCGCATCGAAAGTACTACTAATCCAAACTAGATCAAGTTTGGATTAGTAGTACTCTCGACATGCACCACATGTTGCCTCCACTTGAATCTACTCCACATTCATTTCACCCACTGTTATATATAATAACTAATCATGGTCATAAAATCATATGATGAAAGTACTATATATAAAACCACAACAAAAATAAGCTGCAATTTAAAAAATACAGGAAAAGGTAGCAGCAACACTTTTCTATAGAAACGCTATTGCTACTTACAACTATCAGCAGTGCTTTTCCAGCACGAGCGCTACTGCTAGCTAGGTATAACAGTAGCACTGGTGTTCCAGCGCTACTGCTAAGAGTTAGCTGTAGCGCCTTAGTAGTAGCGCTGGCTCAAGCGCTACTAGTAACTCTAAAACTAGCGCTGCTACTAGGGTTTTCCCTAATAGTGTATAGTCGTACTCCTTCACGATCTGTTCCGATCAAGCATTGAACATATGGTACCTCCGCGTTCAGCACACGTTCAGCTCGATAATGTCCTCGTCTTCTTGATCTAGCAAGAGGGGCGAAGTAGTAGATGAGTTCCGGCAACACGACGGCTTGGTGACGGTGGTGGTGAACTAGAGGGAGGAGATTAGAACCACACTGGACTTATAATTATGAGGATTAGAGGTAGCTAGGTCTAGCTCTAATTAGTCAACTAGGGCCAACTAGAGGAGGCTAAAAAACTTGTGTTCCATGGGCTAGCCCTACTCCTCTACTCATATGTTGAGCCCTGGGGTCGTTACTTGGGGAGAGGGCCTACCCAAAGTCGGTTAATGAAAAGAAGAGTCCTTCTCGGACTCTAGGGCCAAACGCCACGGTTCCTGGCATTTACGTAAACGTCGTGCACTGTCTTAAGGCCCCGTGGGCCTTACCCCTTGGCCCAACCATATCATCCTATATATCAATCTTTACCTCCGTACCATTCCGGAGCTCCTCGTCATGTTCGTGATCTCATCGGGACTTGATACGTCTCCAATGTATCTATAATTTATGAAGCATTCATGCTATTTTATTATCTGTTTTGGATGATTATGGGATTTATTATACACTTTTATATTATTTTTGGGACTAACCTATTAACCGGAGGCCCAACCCATATTGTTGTTTTCTTGCCTATTTCAGTGTTTCGAAGAAAAGGAATATCAAACGGAGTCCAAACAGAATGAAACCTTCGGGAGCATTATTTTTGTAACGAACATGATCCATGAGACTTGGAGTTGAAGCCAAGGAAGCTTCGAGGTGGCCACGAGGGTGCCCCCCTACTGGGCCCGACCCCCTGTCTCGTGGGCCCCTCAAGCGTCCTCCGACCGACTTCTTTCACCTATATAAGTCCATATACCCTAAAACATCGAAGACGAAGATAGATCGGGAGTTCTGCCACCGCAAGCCTCTGTAGCCACCAAAAACCTCTCGGGATCCCGTTCCGGCACCCTGTCGGAGGGGGAACCCATCACCGGTTCCATCTTCATCATCTTGGCGCTCTCCATGATGAGGAGGGAGTAGTTCACCCTCGGGGCCGAGGGTATGTACCAGTAGCTATGTGTTTGATCTCTCTCTCTCTCTCTCTCTCTCTCTCGTGTTCTCTCTATGGCAAGATCTTGATGTATCACGAGCTTTGCTATTATAGTTGGATCTTATGATGTTTCTCCCCCTCTACTCTCTTGTAATGGATTGAGTTTTCCCTTTGAAGTTATCTTATCGGATTGAGTCTTTAAGGATTTGAGAACACTTGATGTATGTCTTGCCGTGCTTATCTGTGGTGACAATGGGATATTCATGTGATCCACTTGATGTATGTTTTGGTGATCAACTTGCGGGTTCCGCCCATGAACCTATGCATAGGGGTTGGCACACATTTTCTTCTTGACTCTCTGGTAGAAACTTTGGGGCACTCTTTGAAGTACTTTGTGTTGGTTGAATAGATGAATCTGAGATTGTGTGATGCATATCGTATAATCATGCCCACGGATACTTGAGGTGACAATGGAGTATTTAGGTGACATTAGGGTTTTGGTTGATTTGTGTCTTAAGTTGTTATTCTAGTATGAACTCTATGATAGATCGAGCGGAAAGAATAGCTTCATGTTATTTTACTACAGACTCTTGAATAGATAGATAAAAAAGGATAACTTTGAGGTGGTTTCGTACCCTACCATAATCTCTTCATTTGTTCTCCGCTATTACTGACTTTGGAGTGACTCTTTGTTGCATGTTGAGGGATATTTATATGATCCAATTATGTTATTATTGTTGAGAGAACTTGCACTAGTGAAAGTATGAACCTTAGGCCTTGTTTCCTAGCATTGCAATACTGTTTACGCTCACTTTTACCACTTGATACCTTGCTGTTTTTATAATTCAGATTACAAATACTTATATCTACCATCCATATTGCACTTGTATCACCATCTCTTTGCCGAACTAGTGCACCTATACAATCTACCATTGTATTGGGTGTGTTGGGGACACAAGAGACTCCTTGTTATTTGGTTGCAGGGTTGTTTGAGAGAGACCATCTTCATCCTACGTCTCCCATGGATTGATAAACCTTAGGTCATCCACTTGAGGGAAATTTGCTACTGTCCTACAAACCTCTGCACTTGGAGGACCAACAACGTCTATACAAGAAAAAGGTTGCGCAGTAGACATCAAGCTCTTTTCTGGCGCTGTTGCCGGGGAGGTGAGTGCTTGAAGGTATATCTTTAGATCTTGCAATCGAATCTTTTTGTTTCTTGTTTTATCACTAATTTAGTTTATAAAAGAAAACTACAAAAAAATGGAATTGAGTTTGTCTCATACGCTTCATCTTTTTAATATCTTTCGTAAGAATGATGGAAAGGAAAATTGTGCTCAAGTGCTAGAAGGAGAAATCTATAAAATGTTTTGCACTAAATCTTAGAATGATGAGCATGGTTGCAATGTTATTAGTATGAATTCTTTGAATACCCATGATGCTAATGATATGCAAAGCCACAAGCTTGGGGATGCTATGTTTGATGAATATGATATTTTTTGTCCCCCAAGTTTTGATGAGAATATTTATTATGATGAAAGAATACCTCCTATTTATGATGATTATATTGATGAAAGTGGGTTTGGAAGAGTGTCAACTTTAGGAAGTAATGATCCCACTATTTTGGAGGATGTTGATTATTATTGTGATAATTATGAAAGTGGATTTGGAGAGGTCATGACTTTATTTAGTGATGAATCCACTATTTCGGAAGAGGTTCCAATTGATTATGAGAATAAAGTTGCTATCCATGATGATTATTGTGATAAAATGTATGCTATAAAGAATAATAACCATGAAACTTGTCATCCTGATTTTAGTTTTCAATTAGATTATGCCTCACATGATAGTTATTTTGTTGAGTTTTCTCCCACTATTATTCATGAGAAGAAATTTGCTTATGTGGAGAGTTGTAAAATTTCTATGCAAGTAGATCATGAAAAGAATGCTTTATGTTCTGGTTATATTGTTCAATTCATTCATGCTGCTACTTAAAATTATTATGAGGGAGGAACATATGGTTGTAGGAATTGCAATAATATCAAGTTTCCTCTCTATGTGCTTAAAGTTTTGAAGTTATGCTTGTTTTGCCTTCCTATGCTAGTTGATTATTGTTCTCATAAGTTGGTTGTTCACAAAATCCCTATGCATAGGAAGTGGGTTAGACTTAAATATGCTAGTCATATTCTTCATGATGCTCTCTTTATGTCTTAATTCTTATCTTTTATGTGAGCATCATTGAAATCATCATGCCTAGCTAGGGGCGTTAAACGATAGCGCTTGTTGGGAGGCAACCCAATTTTATTTTTGTCCTTTGCGTTTGTTCCTGTTTATTAATAAATAATTCATCTAGCCTCTGGTTAGATGTAGTTTTATGTTTGAATTAGTGTTTGTGCCAAGTAGAACCTTTGGGAAGACTTGGGTGAAGTCTTTACGATCCTGCTGTAAAAAACAGAAACTTTAGCGCTCACGAGAATAGCTGCCATTTTCACTGGAGAGTGATTTTAGGTTGATTCTTTTTTCAGATGATTAATAGACAAATTACTCACGTCCACCAATTTATTTCAGAATTTTTTGAGTTCCAGAAGTATACGTTGATACATATTACTACAGACCGTTCTGTTTTTGACAGATTCTGTTTTCTATGTGTTGTTTGCTTATTTTGATGAATCTATGAGTAGTATCGGAGGGTATGAACCATAGGGAAGTTGTAATACAGTAGGTTTAACACCAATATGAATTTAGAATGAGTTTGCAATAGTAACTAAGTGGTGATTTATTTTCTTATACTAACGGAGCTTACGAGTTTTGTGTTGTGAAGTTTTCATGTTTTGGGTAAAGATTTGATGGACCATGGAATAAGGAGTGGCAAGAGCCTAAGCTTGGGGATTACCAAGGCACCCCAAGGTAATATTCAAGGACAACCAAGAGCCTAAGCTTGGGGATGCCCCGGAAGGCATCTCCTCTTTCGTCTTCGTTCATCGGTAACTTTACTTGGAGCTATATTTTTATTTACCACATGATATTTGTTTTCCTTCGAGCATCATTTTATTTTATTAGTATTTGCTTGCTGTTATTTATAATAATTATTTTCATATATATTTTCAATAAAAATGTCAAGGATAGCCTTTACCATGCTTATTTTGCTAGTATACATGTTGCTGTTTGAAAACAGAAAGTTTACCGCTGTTGCAAAAATTCCCTAGAAAAGTCAGAGAATGATATAATGTTGAAACTTTTTGCATATAGAGATATGATAAATCTTCTACAACTTAGTATTTTTCTCATAATTTATGGAGTTAGGTAAGTATGAAGAATCTTGCATTCTTTACAGACTGTACTGTTTTGGCAGATTGCTGTTATGTTTGCATTGTTTGCATATGTTTGCTTGTTTAATGATTCTATTTTAGGATAGGAGTATTAAATATGCAGAGACATTTAGTATTTAATGTTTAATAATAATTTTAGTGATTTTTTACAGTAGAATATGATAAGGTTTTTGCATTGGTTTATACTAACTTATCTCACGAGTTCTTGTTGAGTTTTGTGTGGATGAAGTTTTTGAGATTTAGGGAAACCGTGATATAAAAGGAATTAAGGAGACACAAAAGCTCAAGCTTGGGGATTCCCAAGGAAACCCAAGATAATATTTCAAGAAGTCTCAAGCATCTAAGCTTGGGGATGCCCCGATAGGCATCCCACCTTTCTAATTCAACAACTATCGGTTAGTATGGGTTGAACCTAAGTTTTTGCTTCTTCACATGAGTTGTGCTATCCTTGCAATGTTATTTTATTTTGTTTTTCTTGTTGTTTGAATAAAATACCAAGATCTGAAATTCTTAAATGAGAGAGAGTCTTTGCATAGTTGCATAATTATTTAACTACTCATTGATCTTCACTTATATCTTGTTGGAGTAGTTTGTCATTTACTCGTGTGCTTCACTTATATCCTATGAGTAAATGGTTGAATGAGTTGAATGTCATAAATATGAAATTATATAGGTCTCATTTTCTTATCCCATGGGGAGTAATGACTTCACATCTAAGAAGTAGAGGTTGTAAATTTATTGAAGGTTAGCAAGCATTGTATTGGTCATTTGAACAATTCGTGAAAGAATATTGAAGGAAGAGAGATTTCACATATAAATATACTATCTTGGACATATTTTATAATTGTGAGCACTCATTAAGTATGACATGCTAAAGAGTTGATGTTGGACAAGGAAGACAACGTAATGAGTTATGTTTTCTCACATCTCAGTTAAAGTATATTGTCATGGATCATTCAAACATGTTGAGCTTGACTTTCCCCTCATGCTAGCCAAAATTCCTTGCACCAAGTAGAGATACTACTTGTGCTTCCAAATATCCCTTAAACTAGTTTTGCCTTGAGAGTCCACCATACCTACCTATGGATTGAGTAAGATCCTTTAAGTAAGTTGTCATCGGTGCATGCAATAAAAATTGCTCCCTAAATATGTATGACTTATCAGTGTGAAGAAAATAAGCTTTATACGATCTTGTTATGGAAGCAATAAAAGCGACGGACTGCATAATAAAGGTCCATATAGAAGTGGCAATATAAAGTGACGTTTTTTCGCATTAAGATTGTGTGCATCCAACCATAAAAGCGCATGACAACCTCTGCTTCCCTCTGCGAAGGGCCTATATTTTACTTTATGTCTTTTACTTTATGCAAGAGTCAAGGTGATCTTCACCTTTCCCTTTTTCATTTTATCCTTTGGCAAGCACCTCGTGTTGGAAAGATCCTGATATATATATATATCCAATTGGATGTAAGTTAGCATGGACTATTATTGTTGACATCACCCAAAGGTGAATACGTTGGGAGGTGAAATTGTAAGCCCCTACCTTTCTCAGTGTTCGATTAAAACTCCATAACCATAAGTATTGCGTGAGTGTTAGCAATTATGGAAGACTATATGATAGTTGAGTATGTGGAGTTTGCTAAATCAAAGATCTGAGATAGACCCTTCCTGAAAATAAGATGAATTGTAATTGTTTGATGACTGAGAATGAAGTTTGCTAGTTTTCAAGAAAGTTTATGGTCTATGCTTTAACATGTGAATAGCTTGTTACTTGATCGTGAGAAGTTTTATGAGATGAAGTACTGTCATGACATATAATCATGCTAGAAAAGGTGATTGGAATTATCATTGATCAAACTTGTGCACCTGCTAGCATTCACACTTCATAAATTCTTTCTTTTATCATTTACCTACTCGAGGACGAGCATGAATTAAGCTTGGGGGTGCTGATACGTCTCCAACGTATCTATAATTTATGAAGCATTCATGCTATTTTATTATCTATTTTGGATGATTATGGGCTTTATTATACACTTTTATATTATTTTTGGGACTAACCTATTAACCGGAGGCCCAACCAATATTGTTGTTTTCTTGCCTATTTCAGTGTTTCAAAGAAAAGGAATATCAAACGGAGTCGGGAGCGTTATTTTTGGAACGAACGTGATCCAGGAGACTTGGAGTTGAAGCCAAGGAAGCTTCGAGGTGGCCACGAGGGTGGGGGCGCGCCCCCCCTGTCTCGTGGGCCCCTCGAATGTCCCCCGACCGACTTCTTTCACCTATATAAGTCCATATACCCTAAAAACATCGAAGACGAAGATAGATCGGGAGTTCCGCCGCCGCAAGCCTCTGTAGCCACAAAAAACCTCTCGGGAGCCCGTTCCAGCACCCTTCCGGAGGGGGAACCCATCACCGATGGCCATCTTCATCATCTCAGCGATCTCCATGACGAGGAGGGAGTAGTTCACCCTCGGGGCTGAGGGTATGTACCAGTAGCTATGTGTTTGATCTCTCTCTCTCTCTCGTGTTCTCTCTATGGCACGATCTTGATGTATCGCGAGCTTTGCTATTATAGTTGGATCTTATGATGTTTCTCCCCCTCTACTCTCTTGTAATGGATTGAGTTTTCCCTTTGAAGTTATATTATCGGATTGAGTCTTTAAGGATTTGAGAACACTTGATGTATGTCTTGTCGTGCTTATCTGTGGTGACAATGGGATATTCACATGATCCACTTGATGTATGTTTTTGTGATCAACTTGCGGGTTCCAGCCATGAACCTATGAATAGGGGTTGGCACACATTTTTGTCTTGACTCTCCGGTAGAAACTTTGGGGCACTCTTTGAAGTACATTGTGTTGGTTGAATAGATGAATCTAAGATTGTGTGATGCATATCGTATAATCATGCCCACGGATACTTAAGGTGACAATGGAGTATTTAGGTGACATTAGGGTTTTGGTTGAAAATTGTCTTAAGGTGTTATTCTAGTATGAACTCTATGATAGATCGAACGGAAAGAATAGCTTCATGTTATTTTACTACAGACTCTTGAATAGATTGATCAAAAAGGATAACTTTGAGGTGGTTTCGTACCCTACCATAATCTCTTCATTTGTTCTCCGCTATTAGTGACTTTGGAGTGACTCTTTGTTGCATGTTGAGGGATATTTATATGATCCAATTATGTTATTATTGTTGAGAGAACTTGCACTAGTGAAAGTATGAACCTTAGGCCTTGTTTCCTAGCATTGCAATACCGTTTACGCTCACTTTTACCACTTGTTACCTTGCTGTTTTTATAATTTCAGATTACAAATACTTATATCTACCATCATATTGCACTTGTATCACCATCTCTTCGCCGAACTAGTGCACCTATACAATCTACCATTGTATTGGGTGTGTTGGGGACACAAGAGACTCTTTGTTATTTGGTTGCAGGGTTGTTTGAGAGAGACCATCTTCATCCTACGCCTCCCACGGATTGATAAACCTTAGGTCATCCACTTGAGGGAAATTTGCTACTGTCCTACAAACCTCTGCACTTGGAGGCCCAACAACGTCTACAAGAAAAAGGTTGCATAGTAGACATCAGGACTCCAAACAACATTCGGTCACCAACATACATAACTCATATAACACTACATCGTCAACGAACGTTAAACGTGCAGACCCTACAGGTTCAAGAATGATGTAGACTTGACTGAGACGCTTCTCCGGTCAATAACAAATAGTGGGAGTTGGATGCCCATATTGGTTCCTACATATTCTACGAAGATCTTTACCGGTCGAACATTTATGACAACATACATAGTTCCCTTTGTTCATCGATATGTTACTTGCCCGAGATTCGATCATTGGTATCTCCATACCTAGTTCAATCTCGTTACCAGTAAGTCTCTTTACTCATTCCATAATACATCATCTTGTAACTAACTCCTTAGTCACTTTTCTTGCAAGCTTCTTGTGATGTTGTATTACCGAGAGGGCCCAAAGATACCTCTCCATCATACGGAGTGACAAATCCCAATCTCGATTCATGCCAACTCAACAAACACCTTCAGAGATACCTGTAGAGCACATTTATGATCACCCAGTTATGAAGTGACGTTTGATATCACACAAGGCATTCTTCCGGTATCTGGGAGTTGCATGATCTCATGGTCGAAGGAATATGTATTTGACATTAAGAAATCAGTAGCAAAAAATTGAACGATCATAAGCTATGCTAACAGACGTGTCTTGTCCATCACATCATTCTCCTAATGATGTGATGCCGTTATCAAATGACAACTCACGTCTATGGTTAAGAAACCTTAACCATCTTTTAATCAATGAGCTAGTCTAGTAGAGGCCCACTAGGGACTTGGTATTTTTTTTATGTATTCACACATGTATTTAGGTTTCCGGTCAATACAATTCTAGCATGAATAATAAACCTTTATCAAGAACAAGGAAATATGATAATAACCAATTTATTGTTGCCTCTCGTGCATATTTCCAACAGTCTCCCACTTGCACTAGAGTCAATAATCTAGTTCAGATCGCTATGTGATTAACACCCAATGAGTTCTAAGGTGTGATCATGTTTTGCTTGTGAGAGAGATTTTATTCAACGGGTCTACAACATTCAAATCCGTGCGTACTTTGTAAATATCTATGTCTATAATGATGTGCATGAAGCTACTCTAGTAATTGCTTCCATGTTCAATACGTATCCAGATTGAGACTTAGAGTCGTTTGGATCGGTGTCAAAGCTTGCATCGATGTAACCTTTTAAGACGAACTCTTTATCACCTCCATAACCAAGAAACATTTCCTTAGTCCTCTTTAGGTACCCAAGGATAATTTTGACCGTTGTCTAGTGATCCACTCCTGGATCACTATTGTACCCCCTTGCTAGACCCATGGCAAGGCACACATCAGGTGTGGTACATAGCATGGCATACATTATAGAGCCTATGGCTGAGGCATAGGGAATGACTTCCATCCTTTCTCTTTCTTCTGTCGTGGTCGGCTTTGAGTCTTACTCAACTTCACACCTTGCAATACAGGCAATAGCCCTTTCTTTGTTTGATCCATTTTGAAATTATTCAAAACTTTGTCAAGGTATGTGCTTTGTGAAAGTCCTATTAAGCGTCTTGATCTATCTCTATAGATTTTGATGCCCAATATGTAGGCAGCTTCACCGAGGTCTTTCATTGAAAAATTCTTATTCAAGTATCCTTTTATGCTATCCATAAATTCTATATCATTTCCAATCAACAATATGTCATCCACATATAATATTAGAAATGTTATAGAGCTCCCACTCACTTTCTTGTAAATACAGGCTTCACCGTAGGTCTGTATAAAACCAAATGCTTTGATCACCTCATCAAAGCGTATATTCCAACTCTGAGATGCTTGCACCAGTCCATAGATGGATCACTGGAGCTTGCACACTTTGTTAGCACCATTTGGATCGACAAAACCTTCTGGTTGCATCATATACAACTCTTCTTTAAGAAACCGTGAAGGAATGCAGTTTTGATGTCCATTTGCCAGATTTCATAATCATAAAATGCGGCAATTGCTAACATGATTCTAACAGACTTAAGCATCGCTACGTGTGAGAAGTCTCATCGTAGTTAACCCCTTGAACTTGTCGAAAACCTTTTGCGACAAGTCGAGCTTTGTAGACAGTGATATTACCATCATCGTCCGTCTTCCTCTTGAAGATCCATTTATTCTCAATGGCTTGCTGATCATTGGGCAAGTTCACCAAAGTTCATACTTTGTTCTCATACATGGATCCTATCTCATATTTCATGGACTCAAGCCATTTGTCGGAATCTGGGCTCATCATAGCTTCTTCATATCTCGTAGGTTCGTCGTTGTCTAACAACATGACTTCCATGACAGGATTACCGTACCACTCTGGTGCAGTACATGTTCTGGTCGACCTATGAGGTTTAGTAGTAACTTGATCTGAAGTTTCATGATCATCATCATTAGCTTCTTCTCTAGTTGGTGTAGGCATCACAGGAATGGTTTTCTCTGATGTGCTACTTTCCAATTCGAGAGAAGGTACAACTACCTCATCAAGTTCTACTTTCCTCCCACTCACTTCTTTTGAGAGAAACTCCTTCTCTAGAAATGACTCATTCTTAGCAACAAAGATCTTGCCTTCGGATCTGTGGTAGAAGGTATACCCAATAGTTTCTTTAGGGTATCCTATGAAGACGCACTTCTCCTCTTTGGGTTCAAGCTTATCAGGTTGAAGCCTTTTAACATAAGCATCGATCCCCAAACTTTAAGAAACGACAACTTAGGTTTCTTGCCAAACCATAATTCATACGGTGTCATTCAACGGATTTAGATGGTGCCCTATTTAACGTGAATGCAGTTGTCTCTAATCCATAACCCCAAAATAATAAAGGCAAATTGGTAAGAGACATCATAGAACACATCATATCTAATAAAGTACGGTTACCACGTTCTTACACACCATTACGTTATGGTGTTCCAGGTGGCGTGAGTTGTGAAACAATTCTACATTGTCTTAAATGAAGGCCAAACTCGTGAACTCAAATATTCGCCTCCGCGATCAGATCATAGGAACTTTATTTTCTTATTACGAGGATTCTCTACTTCACTCTGAAATTCTTTGAACTTTTCAAATGTTTCAATATTGTGTTTCATCAAGTAGATATACCCATACCTACTTAAATCATCTATGAAGGTTAGAAAATAACGATAACTGATGACCCACAAGTGTAGGGGGTCTATCGTAGTCCTTTCTATAAGTAAGAGTGTCGAACCCAACGAGGAGCAGAAGGAAATGATAAGCGGTTTTCAGTAAGGTTTTCTCTGCAAGCACTGAAATTGTAGGTAATAGATAGTTTGTGATAAGATAAATTGTAACGAGTAATAAATAATAAAAGTAAATAAGGTGCAGCAAGGTGGCCCAATCCTTTTTGTAGCAAAGGATAAGCATGTACAATTTCTTATAATGAGAAAAGCGCTCCTGAGGACACATGGGAATTATCGTCAAGCTAGTTTCATCATGTTCATATGATTCGCGTTCGGTACTTTGATAATTTGATATGTGGGTGGACCGGTGCTTGGGTACTACCCTTACTTGGACAAGCATCCCACTTATGATTAACCTCTATTGCAAGCATCCTCAACTACAACAAAAGTATTAAGGTAAACCTAACCATAGCATTAGACATATGGATCCAAATCAGCCCCTAACGAAGCAACGCATAAACTAGGGTTTAAGCTTCTGTCACTCTAGCAAACCATCATCTACTTATTAATTCCCAATGCCTTCCTCTAGGCCCAATAATGGTGAAGTGTCATGTAGTCGACGTTCACATAACACCACTAGAGGAAAGACAACATACATCTCATCAAAATATCAAACGAATACCAAATTCACATGACTACTAATAGCAAGACTTCACCCATGTCTTCAGGAACAAACGTAACTACTCACAAAGCATATTCATGTTCATAATCAGTGGTGTAATAATATGCATTAAGGATCTGAACATATGATCTTCCACCAAGTAAACCAATAAGTATCAACTACAAGGAGTAACCAACACTACTAGCAACCCACAGGTACCAATTTGTGGTTTTGGATACAAGATTGGATACAAGAGATGAACTAGGGTTTGAGAGGAGATGGTGCTGATGAAGATGTTGATGGAGCTTGACCCTCTCCCGATGGGAGGATCGTTGGTGATGATGATGGTGATGATTTCCCCCTCCCGGAGGGAAGTATCCCGGCAGAATAGCTCCGCTGGAGCCCTAGATTGGTTCCGCCAAGGTTCCCCCTCGTGGCGGCGGAGTTCCGTCCCGTAAGCTTGCCCATGATTTTTTCCAGGACAAAACCCTTCATATAGCAAAAGATGGACACCGGGGGGCCACCAGGGGGCCCAGGAGATAGGGGGCACGCCCAGTAGGGGTGGGCGCGCCTCCCACCCTCCTGGACAGGGTGTGGCCCCCCTGAGGTATTTCTTCCGCTCAATAATTCTTATTAAATCCAAAAATAGGTTTCGTGGAGTTTTAGGTCTTTTGGAGCAGTGCAGAATAGGTTTCCAATGTTTGCTCCTTTTTCAGCCAGAATTCCAGCTGCCGACATTCCCCCTCTTCATGGTAAACCTTATAAAATAAGAGAGAATAACCATAAGTATTGATATATAATGTGAAATAATAGTCCATAATGCAATAAATATTGATATAAAAGCATGATGCAAAATGGATGTATCAATACCCGCCGCGTGCTTCAACACTCATCGGACTGCATACATCGGTATGTATTATTTCCAATAAGTCATTAGCTTGTTCCATTGTTCCGGAGAACGGAGTTTTAGTCATCTTATCCATGAGGCATGGTTTGCAAGTATCAAAAGATTCCAAAAGTCCATCCGCATGAAATTTCTTCATGTGTTTTACACCAATATGACCTAAACGGCAGTGCCATAAGTATGTGGCACTATCATTATCAACTTTGCATCTTTTGGCATCAATATTATGAATATGTGTATCACTAAGATCGAGATCCAATAAGAATAGACCATTCATAAAAGGTGCATGACCATAAAAGATATTACTCATATAAATAGAACAACCATTATTCTCTGACTTAAATGAATAACCGCCTCACAATAAACAACATCCAGATATAATGTTCATGCTCAAGCTGGCACCAAATAACAATTATTGAGGTCTAAAACTAATCCTGAAGGTAGATGTAGAGGTAGCATGCCGACGGCGATCACATCAACCTTGGAACCATTCCCGACGCACATCGTCACCTTGTCCTTAGCCAATCTTTGTTTATTCCGCAGCTCCTGAGAGTTACAAATATGAGCAAGTGAACCAATATCAAATACCCAGACACTACTACGAGCATTAGTAAGGAACACATCAATAACATGTATATCAAATATAGCTTTGTTCACTTTGCCATCCTTCTTATCTGCCAAGTACTTGGGATAGTTCTGGTTCTAGTGACCATTTCCCTTGCAGTAGAAGCACTCAGTTTCAGGCTTGGATCCAGCTTTGGGCTTCTTCACGGGAGTGGCAACTTGCTTGCTATTCTTCTTGAAGTTCCCTTTCTTTACCTTGCCCTTTTTCTTAAAACTAGTGGTCTTGTTAACCATCAACACTTGATGCTCCTTCTTGATTTCTACCTCCGCCGGTTTCAGCATCGCTGATACATCTCCAACATATCTATAATTTTTGATTGTTCCATGCTATTATATTATCTATTTTGGATGTTTAATAGGCATTTGTATGCTATTTTATATTATTTTTGGCACTAACCTATTAACCGAGGGCCCAGTGCCAGTATTTGTTTTTTTGCCTATTTTAGAGTTTCGCAGAAACGGAGTCCAAACGGAATGAAACCTCCGTGATTATCTTACTTGGACCGAAAGCAAACCAGAAGACTTGGAGATGAAGTCAGAGACGCAACAAGGAAGCCACAAGGCAGGAAGGTGCGCCCCCACCCTCATGGGCCCCTCGTAGCTCCCCTGACCTAGTTCCTTCGCCTATATATACTCTTATACCCTGAAAACATCCGGGGGAGCCACGAAACCACTTTTCCACCTCCGCGAGATACCATCTAGGGGCCTTTTCCGGCGTCCTGCCGGAGGGGGATTCGATCACGGAGGGCTTCTACATCAACACCATTACCTCTCTGATGAAGTGTGAGTAGTTTACCACAGACCTTCGGGTCCATAGTTATTAGCTAGATGGCTTCTTCTCTCTCTTTAATCCTCAATACCATGTCGATGTTCTTGGAGATCTATTCGATGTAATATTCTTTTGTGGTGTGTTTGTCGAGATCCGATGAATTGTGGATTTATGATCAGATTATCTATGAATATTATTTGGTTCTTCTCTGAATTCTTATATGCATGATTTGATATCTTTGCAAGTCTCTTTGAATTATCGGTTTAGTTTGGCCTACTAGATTGATCTTTCTTGCAATGGGAGAAGTGCTTAGCTTTGGGTTCAATCTTGCGGTGTCCTTTCCCAGTGACAGTAGGGGCAGCAAGGCACGTATTATATTCTTGCCATTGATGATAAAAAGGTGGGGTTTTCATCACATTGCTTGAGTTAATTCCTATACATCATGTCATCTTACTTAATGCGTTACTCCGTTCCTTATGAACTTAATACTCTAGATGCATGCTGGATAGCGGTCGATGTGTGGAGTAATAGTAATAGATGCAGGCAGGAGTCGGTCTACTTGACACAGACGTGATGCCTACATTCATGATCATTGCCTTAGATATTGTCATAACTATGCACTTTTCTATCAATTGCTCGACAGTAATTTGTTTACCCACAGTAGTATTTGCTACCTTGAGAGAAGCCACTAGGGAAACCTATGCCCCCCGGGTCTCTTTTCCATATTACTTAATCTCGTTTACATCTTCCTAGTTTCCGATCTACTATTTTTCAATCTTTTACTTTCCGATCTATAAACCAAAAATATCAAAAATATTTACTTTACCGTCTATCTATCTTTATCAGATCTCACTTTTGCAAGTGGCCGTGAAGGGATTGACAACCCCTTTATCGCGTTGGGTGCAAGTTGTTGACTGTTTGTGTAGGTATTCGGTGACGTGTGCGTTGTCTCCTACTGGATTGATACCTTGGTTCTCAAAACTAAGGGAAATACTTACACTACTTTGCTGCATCACCCTTTCCTCTTCAAGGTAAAACCAACACAAGCTCAAGAGGTAGCAATCACGAAGTGCTCGGGAATCGTTTTCGTCATCCCTTGCATATTATAGTTCATCACGAAGCCTTTGTAGCTTGGTGGCAGTGACTGAACAACTGTGTCAATAACATTCTCTCAACTGGAAGATCAATTCCCAGTTGAGTCAAGTGGTTATGATATCCAGACATTTTGAGTATGTGTTCACTAACATAACTGTTCTCCTCTATCTTACAGCTAAAGAACTTGTTGGAGACTTCATATCTCTCAACCCGGGCATTAGCTTGAAATATCAACTTCAAGTCTCGGAACATCTCTAAACCGTAAAGCATGGCACACTGCACTATCGAGTAGTCATCAGATCGTGCCTGCCAGATGTCCATAACATCCGCATCAGCTCCTGCAACAGGTCTGTCACCTAGCAGTGCATTAAGGACATAATTGTTCTGTGCATCAATGGGGATAATCCCTCAAGTTCCAGACCCAGTCTTTGTAGTTGCTACCATCATCTTTCAACTTAGCTTTCTGTAGGAACGCATTAAAATTCAAGGGAACGGTAGCACGGGCCATTGATCTACAACATAGATATGCCAAAAACTATTAAGACTAAGTTCATGATAAATTTTAGTTCAAATAATCAAATTACTAATGAACTCAGATGTCTACTATGTAACCTTCTTCTTGTAGACGTTGTTGGGCCTCCAAGTGCAGAGGTTTGTAGGACAGTAGCAAATTTCCCTCAAGTGGATGACCTAAGGTTTATCAATCCGTGGGAGGCGTAGGATGAAGATGGTCTCTCTCAAACAACCCTGCAACCAAATAACAAAGAGTCTCTTGTGTCCCCAACACACCCAATACAATGGTAGATTGTATAGGTGCACTAGTTCGGCGAAGAGATGGTGATACAAGTGCAATATGATGGTAGATATAAGTATTTGTAATATGAAATTATAAAAACAGCAAGGTAACAAGTGGTAAAAGTGAGCGTAAACGGTATTGCAATGCTAGGAAACAAGGCCTAAGGTTCATACTTTCACTAGTGCAAGTTCTCTCAACAATAATAACATAATTGGATCATATAAATATCCCTTAACATGCAACAAAGAGTCACTCCAAAGTCACTAATAGCGGAGAACAAACAAAGAGATTATGGTAGGGTACGAAACCACCTCAAAGTTATCCTTTCCGATCAATCCATTGGGTTATTCCTATAAGTGTCACAAACAACCCTAGAGTTTGTAGTAAAATAACACCTTAAGACACATGTCAAATCAAAACCCTAATGTCACCTAGATACTCCAATGTCACCACAAGTATCTGTGGGTATGATTATATGATATGCATCACACAATCTTAGATTCATCTATTCAACCAACACAAAGAACTTCCAAGAGTGCCCTAAAGTTTCTACCGGAGAGTCAAGACGAAAACGTGTGCCAACCCTATGCATAGATTCCCAAGGTCATGGAACGCGCAAGTTGATCAACAAAACGTACATCAAGTGAATCAATAGAATACCCCATTGTCACCATGGGTATCCCACGCAAGACATACATCAAGTGTTCTCAAATCCTTAAAGAGTCAATCCGATAAGGTAACTTCAAAGGGAAAACTCAATTCATTACAAGAGAGTAGAGGGGGAGAAACATCATAAGATCCCACTATAATAGCAAAGCTCACGATACATCAAGATCATGCCAAATCAAGAACACGAGAGAGAGAGAGAGAGAGAGAGAGAGAGAGAGAGAGAGAGATCAAAAACATAACTACTGGTACATACCCTTAGCCCCGAGGGGTGAACGCCGGGATGATGAAGATGGCCACCGATGATCGATCCCCCCCTCCGGCAGGGTGCCGAAATAGTGTCCTAACTGGTTTTTGGCGGCTACAAAGGCTTGCGACGGCGGAACTCCCGATCTAGGTTATTTTCTGGAGGTTTGGGGATTTATAGGAGAGGTTGGCATCGAGAACAAGTCAGGGGGCCCCATGGAGAGTCCACGAGGTACAGGGGCGCCCCCAGGGGGTGGGGTGCCCTCCACCCTCGTGGGACCCACAAGACTCCCCTCCGATAACTTTTCATTCCAGTATTTTTTATATTTTCTAAAAAAAATCTTCGTTTATTTTCAGTGCATTCCGAGAACTTTTATTTCTGCACAAAATACAACACCACAATAGTTCTGCTAAAAACAGCGTCAATCTGGGTTAGTTCTAACCAAACCATACCAAGATCATGTAGAAAAATTATAAACATGGCATGAATACTTCAAAAATTATAGATACGTTGGAGACGTATCAAACTCCCACTTAAATCAACATCCCTCAAGTTGTCTAAGTGATACATGATCCAAATCAACTAACCCATGTCCGATCATCACATGAGATGGCATAGTCTTCAATGGTGAACATCTCTATGTTGATCATATCTACTATATGACTCATGTTCGACCTTTCGGTCTCCAGTGTTCCGAGACCATGTCTGTGCATGCTAGGCTCATCAAGTTTAACCCAAGTATTCTGCATGTGCAAAACCGGCTTACACCCATGTATGTGAACATAGAGTCTATCACACCCGATCATCATGAGGTGCTTCGCAACAATGAACTTTAGCAATGGTGCATACTCGAGGAGAACACTTTTATCTTGAAATTAAGTGAAGGGATCATCTTATAATGCTACCATCGTCCTAATCAAAATAAGATGCATAAAGGATAAACATCTCATTCCATCAGAATATGTGACATGATATGGACATCATCATCTTGTGCTTTTGATCTCCATCTCCAAAGCATCAGCATGATCTCCATTGTCACCGACGTGACACCTTCATCTCCATCATTATGTCAGGGTCGTCTCGCCAACTATTGCTTCTACAACTATTGATAATGCATAGCGATAAAGTAAAGCAATTACATGGCGCTTAAGTGATTGACACGCAGGTCATACAATAATTAAAGACAACCCTAAGGCTCCTGCCGGTTGTCGTACTCATCGACATGCAAGTCATGAACTTATTGCAAAACATGATCATCTCATACATCAACATATATCATATCATATCTTAACCATATCACATCACAACATGCCCTACAAAAAACAAGTTAGACGTCCTCTACTTTGTTGTTACAAGTTTTACATGTCTGCTACGGGCAACTAGCAAGAATCGTTCTTACCTATGCAAAACCACAACGATGATTATCAAATTGCTATTTAATATTCTGCAAGGATCACCGTAGTCAAATCCGATTCAACTAAAGTAGGAGAAACAGACACCCGCCAGCCACATTTTTGCAAAACAAGTTGCATGTTAATCGATGGAACCGGTCTCATGTACATGGACATGTAAGGTTGGCCCGAGCCACTTCATCCCACAATACCACCGAATCAAAATAAGACATAGGTGGTAAGCAATATGAAAATCATCGCACACAACTCCTTTGTGTTCTACTCGTGCATATCATCAACGCATAGACCTAGCTCATGATGCCACTGTTGGGAAACATTGCATGGAAAACGAAAAAAAATCTATGCACATGCAAGATATATACGTGGAGATGCATAGCTACGAGAGGAGGAGAGCATCTACATACCCTTGTAGATCGCTAAGCGGAAGGGTTTATCAACGCGGTTAATGTAGTCGTACACCTTCACGATCCGTTCCGACCAAGCACCGAACGTACAGTACCTCCACGTTCAGCACACGTTCAGCTCGATGATGCCCTTGCCTTCTTGATCCAGCAAGAGGGGAGAAGTAGTAGATGATTTCCGACAACATGACGGCATGGTGATGGTGGTGATGAACTAGAGGGAGGAGATTAGAACCACATTGGGTTTCTAATTATGAGGATTAGAGGTAGCTAGGGCTAGCTCTAATTAGTCAACTAGGACCAACTAGAGGAGGCTAAAAAACTTGTGTTCTAGGGGCTAGCCCTGCTCCTCTATTTATATGTTGAGCCCTGGGGTCGTTACTTGGGGAGAGGGCCTCCCGAAAGTCGGTTTGGAACGCAAAGAAGAGTCCTTCTCAGACTCCAGGGCCAAACGCCATGGTTTCTGGTGTTTACATAAACACCAGGGACCATTGCGTCTAGCCTAGGGGGTAGACGCTTGGAACCATGGCGTCTAGCCCCTACCTTCCGAGAAAACCCCTTTGTGCACTGTCTTAAGGCCCAGTGGGCCTTACCCCTTGGCCCAACCATATCATCCTATATATAAATCTTTACCCCCGGACCATTCCGGAGCTCCTCGTCCTGTTTGTGATCTCATCCAGGACTCCGAACAACATTCGGTCACCAACATACATAACTCATATAATACTATATCCTCAACAAACGTTAAGCGTGCGGACCCTACGGGCTCGAGAATGATGTAGACATGACCAAGACGCTTCTCCGGTCAATAAACAATAGCGGGACCTGGATGCCCATATTTCTTCCTACATATTCTATGAAGATCTTTATCGGTCGAACATTTATGACCACATGCTAAAGGAAATATGCTCTAGAGGCAATAATAAAGTTGTTATTTTATATTTCCTTATTTCATGATAAATGTTTATTATTCATGCTAGAATTGTATTAACCGGAAACTTGATACATGTGTAGATACATAGACAAAACACCATGTCCCTAGTAAGCCTCTACTAGACTAGCTCGTTAATCAAAGATGGTTAAGTTTCCTAACCATAGACATGTGTTATCATTTGATGAACGCGATCACATCATTAGGAGAATGATGTGATGGACAAGACCCATCCGTTAGCATAGCATAATGATCGTTCAGTTTTATTGATATTGCTTTCTTCATGTCAAATACATATTCCTTCGACTATGAGATTATGCAACTCCCGGATACCGGAGGAATCCCTTGTGTGCTATAAAACGTCAAAACATAACTGGGTGATTATAAAGATGATCTACAGGTATATCTGAAGGTGTTTGTTGGGTTGGCATAGATCGAGATTAGGATTTTTCACTCCGAGTATCAGAGAGGTGTCTCTGGGCCCTCTCGGTAATACACATCATAAGAAGCCTTGCAAGCAAAGTGACTAATGAGTTAGTTGCAGGATGATGTATTACGAAACGAGTAAAGATACTTGCCAGTTGTCAGGACCCCGACTCAATGCCACACCGATCTAGCATGTAACACCTCATATCACTTTGCGGCCTCACGCACGGTATTCCCACAGGTGACGCCTTACCAGGCCTGGGACCGTTTGCGCCTTTTGGCACATGTATATGATAGTGTCGCTAGCATCCATATGACAAGGAGCCCGGGCTGACATGGCTAGTCGTGAACCCAAAGTGGCACTAACTTACAGGGACAGGCATACATGACCCAGCAATGAACGTGTCAGTCATCAGCGAGTGAATCCAGGCTATAGCAACTGGGCTAGCAGGACTCCGGTAAACTGGGCTGTAGCAGGCTAACAGGACTCCGGTAGACATCGCATGACATTTCCCCGAAGGGACAGACATAGGAATGAAGAAGGACACATGCTGACCATCCCAAGTGTTCTGGAGCAGTAGCAAGCTACCAGGGCTCAGTGGAAGCACTAGGAGACATTTCCCGGTAAGAGAGGCTACCAAGGATAAACAACTAGATAATCAGATCCCACACATACCAAGCATTTCAATAACATACACACAATATGCTCGATATGTGCAAATACAACATGGCATCACAACAAGACTCTACAAACTCAAGTATTTTATTCAATAGGCTCCGAGGAGCGAGATATTACAAACATGGGTCTCATGACCCAACATCCAGAGCACACAAATCAAAGCACAAGTGGAAGCTTAACATGTCTGAGTACATACATCTAGAAATGAAAAAGGCTGAGAGGCCTGACTATCTACCAGATCCTGCCGAGGGCACAAGATCGTAGCTGAGGTAACAAGCTAAAAGTCGAAGTCCACGCGAAACTACTAGTGAGACGGAAGTCTCTGCAAAAATATAAAATAGGCAAACACGAGTACAAATGTACCCAGCAAGACTTACATCAGAACTAACTAAACATGCATCACTATCTACAAAGGGGGTGGTGGAGTTTAACTGCAGCAAGCCAACTTTGACTCAGTGGCTATCCTAAACTACGACTGCAAGTAACTCTTTTGAGGTGGCGCACACGAGTCCACATATTCACCAATCAATACACCACTATGGATCCGCTCCCGTCTACCTACGAGAATGCCATCCATAGCACTCACGCTTATCTTACACATTTTAGAGTATCCACTTCAAGTTATCTATGAACTGTACAGGCAATCTAGAAGTCCTTTACTGCGGACACGGCTACTCGAATAGATCATTTATAACCCTGACTCAAAGGAACCCGTCCCCATCCCATCAGCAACGTTCCCTCTTGGAACACGTATCTACGTCTAGTCCGGATATTGTGCCATGCTGTGTGTCACCCGAACACACGCGTCATGCTTCACCTGCCTGCACACCTGACCCGCAAATGTCCGTGTAACCGCAAGGTAGGCTCTAATAAGCACGGTCAATTCTTGTGAGCCGTATCACTAGACAATCCACCATGTTTTCCAACACGGCCTCTCATCACCAACTTGACCAAAACAGGCCAAGACACTTAAGTCTCATCATTAGGACATGATCATTCCAATTCATCACCCAAATGGATCAGACCCGACACAACTCTAAGCATAGCAAGCCATCATGGAAGAGTGGTCACAACAAAGCTCAAGCAACTCCTAAGCATGCTAGGATGGTTTAGCTATTTGGTGACAATGACGGGTGATGCAAAGAATGGGTTCAACTAACAAGAAAAGGTAATAGTTGAAACATTGTTGTCCTAATGCAATAAAGTAGAGCAGGAGCGAGAGAGTGTGATTGTATCGGAATGAACAAGGAAGTTTTGCTTACCTAGCACTTCTGAAAATAGTATAGTTCTTCATCGGTGTCATCGAACTCGTCGTCAGAACCACGTCTATCGAGAGGGGACAAATACCGGCAAACAAGCAAGAACACAATCAATGCAATGCACAATATGATGCATGATCATAACATGGCAATATGTTGTGGTTTGAGCTAATGCAACTAGCAGCGGGTTAAATGAAGTTGGTTTGAATCTAATATTCAAACTCAAACTCCATATATGACATTTCAAATGCCATTAATTCAAATTGTTGTATACAGCAGCATTAAGTTGTTCAAACATGCATGATAATGCCATAAACAGATTCTTTGGATTTTTCTGATCATTTTTCATATATAATTTATTTCATTCTGAGTTACGGTTGATTTTATATGATTTTTAGAAGTTTATAACATTTTCTGAAATAAATAAACCATTTAAGATTTATTTAAATCCTAGAAGAATTACTGCGTCAGCATGACATCACTATGATGTCAGTGGTCAACAGGGCCTGTCCAGGTCAAACTGACTAGTGGGTCCCGTGTGTCAGTGACTAACTAAACTAACCTAGTTTAATTAGCACTAACCTAGGTTAAACTAATTAAGTTTAAACCTAAACTAGATTAATTAGCCGGGCAGGGCCCGCATGTCATAGACCCAAGGGAGGTCAACCCCTGGTCAACTGAGGCTAACTTGCTGGCGGCTCGACGCCGGTGACGACATGTGCGACGGAGGGGCTCGGGTTCGCTCTCCCGGTGCCCAAATGAGTGGCGGAGAGCACCCATGGGGAGCCGAAGCTCGCCCGCATCCAGCACAGCAAGCAACAGCGGCTAGGGAGGTCGGAGCTCGTCGAGAACGAGCTCGAGGCGGCGGCCAGCAATTGGGCGCAAGTGGCGTGGCGGCTATGGTGCACAAGGAAGAGAATAGAGAGGGGGAGGACGGGCAGCAGCTCACGGCGATCTTCTTGGAGTGGACGGCGAGCTCAGGGAGGGCCTACGGCACTCGGGGCATCGAGGGGGATCTTCGGCGACGGCGGTCGGGGAAGAGCTTGTTGAGGGCAGAGGGACGCGTCTGGCTACATGTGGCGAACCGAGGAGATCGAGGACATTGAGGCGGAGCTCGCAGGCACGGCGAGGGGTCGAGGGAGAGGCGGTGGCGTCGACTACGACGGCGGCGGCTTACGGGCGCGTCGGCCATAACGGGAGAGTACGAGGGAGAGAGCCAGGGGGAGAATGGGGTGTCGGCGGGGGCGGGGCGGCTCCAAGGAGTGGCTTCGAGGCGTCGCCACGCTATCCAAGCGGGGCAGGAAGCCAGGGAGCTGCGTGGCGAGCTCGGCGTGCGCGGGCGCGCTCCTCTCTGCCTACCTGGCGAGAGGAAGCAGGTGGCTGGCACGGGCCGGCATAGTGCTGGGTCGGCCAGTGGGCTGCCAGGTGGACTGCGCCAGGTAAGTGGCCAGGTACTTCTCTCTCTCTTTTTCCTTATTTAGTTTCTGCTTTCTATTTATTTTGATATGTTTTGAGTTAGTAAACATACTAACTCATTTTGTAAACTCCTGAAATAATTTGTGGACTGTCTCTAGATTATTCCAGTGACCCACATTTAGTTTCAGAATTATTTGAGCACTTAAATTATTTATAGTATTTAAATGCCCAAATTCAAATACAATATGATTTAATTCAAAAATCCAAAAACGATCTAAGAATATATTCATCATTTTTGGCAGAGATTTCCACCTTAACCAGAAATCATGAACTTTTCTTAGGGACATTTTGGGTTTATTGAAAAAGATTTTAATCCATACTAGTTGAGTTGATTTAATGCTAGGGTTTGAACATCCCCATTTCAATCTTAAATAAAATTTAGACATGATGCAACAACCAAGCTAGTCCAAGTGCATAGCAAGGCTAGGAATGTGACAACTCACCCCCACTAAACAAGAATATCGTCCCGAGATTCAAGCATGGGTAAAAAGAAGAGGGGACTCGAACTATCATAATCTTCATGATCCAACTACCCTTCTCGAAGATGTTGATTCATTGCCTCATATTGATCTTGGCGTCTTTGCTTTCGAGATCTTCATCCAACACGATGTCAACAGAAAGAAACTCTATAGGAAAAGATCTCCTCGAAGATCAAGCACTCAAGATCAACTCATGGAATGAGACGTGGAAACAACTCTTGAATTGGAACACACAAAAATACATCAAGAGGGATGGATAGTAACATCTGATGAAGTTCGATTTGGTAGGCAACAATTCCATGCTTAAGTAGATGGTGGAAGCGTTTCAATGTAGCGAGGACTGAATTGCCATGATTCTATATCGACGCCTTGGGGGAGGTGACTCGTGGAATTATTCCCTTAAGTGGCAAAAAGAATTACTTTTGATACCGAGATCATTGAAATTCTCTATTCCAGCCTAGGGAAAATCACAATTGATCATCTGAAGGAATTCGAAGGAATGGCATACTCAGTTTAGAAAGGAAATTAGAGTTATAAGACAACTGGCAAACGGAAGGCACATCCCAATTGATACTGAGAATATAACCTAGTATGTGAGCATGCTCTCAAGAACTTGAGCATTTCCATATTCATCATGGTCTTACCAACATCCGTGCCGAGGATCCTGGCAACACATCATACTACCATGATGAACAACAATGGACGATGCAGATGCAAAGGAGGATAACACTTTCTCAGATTTCACCTTAGCGGGGCCAAGGAATCAAAATCTGGAAGATCGACCGAGAGACATTTAGCACTCCGCTTCTAATGTTCTCCTTGATGTGCTAGAGTAACCCATTCCTAGATATGGTTTGGTATCTAGAACATCAAGTAAAAGGTCGGACTTCGGGAGCACAAGAATCCATAAGGAGTAACTTACTGGAGTAAATCCTACGAAATCCTTATGGGGAGGTGGCCAACTTCCTCAATCAAGATACTACAACAACAGGTCTTCCGGCTGGGTGTGTTGGCCACGACGTCCACTTTACTGGGTTACAGAGAGACCAATATAATAGTTCTTGGGAATTGTTCCAACCATCATATCTGCCTGAGATTCAGATCTGGTTGGGATCAGGACATTCCAGACTCATCAAGTCTAGAAAAATGAAAGTTTGCAACACAAATCGATGAGATGGCATTGCAAGATTCTCGGGAAATGAACTACGATAGCAAGCTCCAAAACATGAGCTGGTTCAGCTACATACATGTGAACACACTGTCCCAGACAAGCATGGCCACGTAGTAGTCTTATAATAAAACACTACCGAGTTCAGGTGAGGAACCTTGAGCGAGGATATCGAAGTCTTTACGCAAGTCCATGGATTATATCCCAAGCATAGACTTATCTTCCTTGAACAAGTCAATCAGTGGCTTGGTGTGCTAGGGACACATATAGAATGGAGGTAGCGAGCCTATCAAACCATAGCATACTTCACACATGCATGACTGACTTGAGATGGTTCCAAAGGAGGCAACATTGACTTTCCTGAATTTATGGCGGCAACTTGCATCAAATGCACATGAATTAGAGGAGGTCACTTCTTTCATCCGAACATATGCTTCATGTACGGGACATGAAGATAATGCTTACAAAAGTTTCCAACACTAGCTTGATGTTCAACATGAATCATGGAGGAGACAAAATGCTGCTGATGGGCTCAACAGCAACTCATCGGAATTTCCATATCACTGGATTTCCACCATTATGTGAACAATGTGATAGTATTGGTCAAACCAAAAGATGTAATGGTGTATGCTCGAGGGATCAACCACGAGTAAAACAACATTATGAATATCATTGGTTCTGATTTGATTTGATGATAGCCCATACTCAAATCAAAGATTGAATAATATGATAGATCCAATCACTGATCACGAGGACCAATTGCTGAGGATATCACCTTTCTTCAACATGCATACAAGATATCCCATAAAATGAACTAAGTCAGACAAGCTTTTATTTTCCAACTCTCCAGGTTGTTGTTTAGCTTAACCAACTAGCTCAGGGGTATCCAACACAGATTCTGGAGAAAGGGTGGTTTCGAAAACCAACTTGATCACGAACTCAACATAATGGTCAGGTGACAACCTGGTAATTCTTCCGAGAAGATATTCGGAAAATCACGAACCACCAATATGTTATTAAGCTCGAGAACAATCTTGCCTTTCAGAGCAAGACGATATGATCAAATGAGCGAGGATTTGACACAATCCTAACTCATTGATCGAGGAGTGCACCAGAAATAAGGACTATGTAGCACAATCAATCTTAGGATGGAAATTTAATAACCAACACACTAAGAATGAAATTGTTGTCCATTAACTACCAAGCAACAACATTGCTAGGATTATTGATTTCACACATCACGGTTCACTTGTTGGCATTCTGGTTGCAACAACACGGGAACCAAGGAATGAACAACGATGGCAAGAGGTATCACTAAATCAAGAATTCATAAGAGGTGGTGTGCAATTCCTATGACTTTCTTGACATAAAGAGGGTAATACTCCAGGGTAGAACAGAACAAAAGTTGGATTGGCATTTTGATCTGTGGAATACAACTGCTTTGACCCAATCCCAGAGATGGACAAGGAACTGGAGTTTGTTTCTCCTAGTCATTCCGGAATAGAATGGCTTGACGGACCACAAGAATAATAGGCATCGATGAACGAAGGCACGCATACTCTTGACTATCAATTGATAAACAAGGGAAATAAAACAACTAAACAGGGACAACTCAAAAGAACATATGATTTTCTGAGTTGTGGATGCATAGGTTAGCATGTTGAACGCGTTCAACATATTTCTTCCGGATAATCCATGCAAAAAGGTTGAGCTGGCAGAGTCACAATATAGAATGAAGAACTCATCGACAGCACTCCTGTTGTGATCTTTTGATCCAACAAATTTCTGCGATAAGTGGTTCATAGTATTTGGAAGAAGGAAATACCACGGACCTCGAGGACTAATGCAAAGGTTACTAATATCCTAGAGGGACTAGCAACACTATCAACATGAAGTAAGTAGGGTGAATCTCGGGTTCGGAGACCTAGGAGTAGAATGCCTACTAACTATGTGGCATCACGGAATGCCTTCGGGAATGATGGCCAGGGTCATCACACTAGAAACACAGAACATGGCTAGATCACTAGATGATCCCCTAAGACACCTAGGGTCATAATAATAACTCCAACATATATGTCGAGGCAATAGAGCATCTCAACTCAGTGATTAGTGTGGTTAACCGGGCCCAAAGGGACGGCGGGAACAGGAAGAAGCGATTTGCAAATGCATCAGACTATTTAGAAACATGGGATGACTCGGACAACATAACGGCTGTAAATGCTCAAAATGATTTGAGACATCCTACAAAATGGTGGCAAACCACTTAGCATCACAATATCAAGGTTCTGAGGCCAGCTATGAGCACACAAAATTAGTAGGGACTGAACCGAGGCTTGAATTCATCAATCCTATAAGTCTACGGATTAGTAACACGTGATCCTGATAGAAGGAAGAGAGAGTCTAGTTCCTTAACCCCATAGGAAGGATAAGATGACTCGGATCAGAAGGGCATGAGGTATAAGGAGTAAAAAGAGCCTTACGTTCCATCCCACAATCAATTCCCTTATATAACTAAAGAATTTCTAGACTCAACTTCGACCAGTTTGGCTTGGTAATCCTATAGGCAGTCAAGCTCTGATACCAAAGCTGTCAGGACCCCGACTCAATGCCACACCGATCTAGCATGTAACACCTCATATCACTTTGCGGCCTCACGCACGGTATTCCCACGGGTGACGCCTTACCAGGCCCGGGACCGTTCGCGCCTTTTGGCACACATATATGATAGTGTCGCTAGCATCCATATGACAAGGAGCCCGGGCTGACATGGCTAGTCGTGAACCCAAAGTAGCACTAACTTACAGGGACAGGCATACATGACCCAGCAACGAATGTGTCGGTCATCAGCGAGTGAATCCGGACTGTAGCAACTGGGCTAGCAGGACTCCGGTAAACCGGGCTGTAGCAGGCTAACAGGACTCCGGTAGACACCGCGTGACATTTCCCCAAAGGGACAGACACAGGAACGAAGAAGGACACATGCCGGCCAGCCCAAGTGTTCTGGAGCAGTAGCAAGCTACCAGGGCTCAGTGAAAGCACTAGGAGACATTTCCCGGTAAGAGAGGCTACCAAGGATAAACAACTAGATAGTCAGATCCCACACATACTAAGCATTTCAATAACATACACACAATATGCTCGATATGTGCAAATACAACATGGCATCACAACAAGACTCTACAAACTCAAGTATTTTATTCAATAGGCTCCGAGGAGCGAGATATTACAAACATGGGTCTCATGACCCAACATCCAGAGCACACAAGTCAAAGCACAAGCGGAAGCTTAATTTGTCTGAGTACAGACATCTAGAAATGAAAAAGGCTGAGAGGCCTGACTATCTATCAGATCCTGCCGAGGGCACAAGATCGTAGCTGAGGTAACAAGCTAAACGTCGAAGTCCACGCAAAACTACTAGTGAGACGGAAGTCTCTGCAAAAATATAAAATAGGCAAACGTGAGTACAAATGTACCCAACAAGACTTACATCAGAACTAACTACACATGCATCATTATCAACAAAGGGGGTGGTGGAGTTTAACTGCAGCAAGCCAACTTTGACTCAGTGGCTATCCTAAACTACGACTGCAAGTAACTCTTTTGAGGTGGCGCACACGAGTCCACATATTCACCAATCAATACACCACTATGGATCCGCTCCCGTCTACCTACGAGAATGCCATCCATAGCACTCACGCTTATCTTACGCATTTAAGAGTATCCACTTCAAGTTATCTATGAACTGTACAGGCAACCCAGAAGTCCTTTACCGCGGACACGGCTATTCGAATAGATCATTTATAACCCTGACTCAAAGGAACCCGGTCCCATCCCATCAGCAATGTTCCCTCTTGGAACACGTATCTACGTACAGTCCGGACACTGTTCCATGTCGTGTGTGACCCGAACACATGCGTCATGCATCACTTGCCCGCACACCTGACCCGCAAATATCCGTGTAACCGCAAGGTAGGCTCTGATAAGCACGGTACTCAATTCCTCTGAGCCGTATCACAAGACAATCCACCATGTTTTCCAACACGGCCTCTCATCACCAACTTGACCAAAACAGGTCAAGACACTTAAGTCTCATCATTAGGACATGATCATTCCAATTCATCACGCAGATGGATCAGACCCGACACAACTCTAAGCATAGCAAGCCATCATGGAAGAGTGGTCACAACAAAGCTCAAGCAACTCCTAAGCATGCTAGTATGGTTAAGCTATTTGGTGACAATGACGGGAGATGCAAAGAATGGGTTCAACTAACGAGAAAAGGTAATAGTTGAAACATTGTTGTCCTAATGCAATAAAGTAGAGCAGGACCGAGAGAGTGGGATTGTATCGGAATGAACAAGGAGGTTTTGCTTGCCTGGCACTTCTGAAGATAGTATAGTTCTTCATCGGTGTCATCGAACTCGTCGTCAGAACCACGTCTATCGAGAGGGGACAAATACCGGCAAACAAGGAAGAACACAATCAATGCAATGCACAATATGATGCATGATCATAACATGGCAATATGCTGTGGTTTGAGCTAATGCAACTAGCAGCGGGTTAAATGAAGTTGGTTTGAATCTAAGATTCAAACTCAAACTCCATATATGACATTTCAAATGCCATTAATTCAAATTGTTGTATACAGCAGCATTAAGTTGTTCAAACATGCATGATAATGCCATAAACAGATTCTTTGGATTTTTCTGATCATTTTTCATATATAATTTATTTCATTCTGAGTTATGGTTGATTTTATATGATTTTTAGAAGTTTATAACATTTTCTGAAATAAATAAACCATTTAAGATTTATTTAAATTCCAGAAGAATTACTTCGTCAGCATGACGTCACTATGATGTCAGTGGTCAACAGGGTCGGTCCAGGTCAAACTGACCAGTGGGTCCCGTGTGTCAGTGACTAACTAAACTAACCTAGTTTAATTAGCACTTACCTAGGTTAAACTAATTAAGTTTAAACCTAAACTAGATTAATTAGCCGGGCGGGGCCTGCATGTCATAGACCCAAGGGAGGTCAACCCCCTAGTCAACTAAGGCTAACTCGTAGGCGGCTCAACGCCGGCGACGACGGGTGCGGCGGCGGGGCTCGGGTTCGCTCTCCCGGCGCCCAAATGAGCGGCGGAGAGCACCCACGGGGAGCCGAAGCTCGCTCGCATCCAGCACAGCAAGCAGCAGCGGCTAGGGAGGCCGGAGCTTGTCGAAAACGAGTTCAGGGCAGCGGCCGGCGATCGGGCGCAAGTGGCGCGGCGGCTACGGTGCACAGGGAAGAGAATAGAGAGGGGGAGGACAGGCAGCAGCTCACGGCGATCTTCTTGGAGTGGACGGCGAGCTCAGGGAGGGCCTGCGGCACTCGGGGCGTCGAGGGGGATCTCCGGCGACGGCGGTCCGGGACGAGCTCGGTGAGGGCAGATGGGCGCGTCCGGCTACATGTGGCGAACCGAGGAGGTCGAGGACATCAAGGCGGAGCTCGCAAGCACAATGAGGGGTCGAGGGAGAGGCGATGGCGTCGACTATGCTGGCGGCGGCTTACGGGCGCGTCGACCATAGCGGGAGAGGACGAGGGAGAGAGGCAGGGGGAGAATGGGGTGTCGGCGGGGTCGGGGCGACGCCGATGAAGGAAATATGCCCTAGAGGCAATAATAAAGTTATTATTTATTTCCTTATATCATGATAAATGTTTATTATTCATGCTAGAATTGTATTAACCAGAAACATAATACATGTGTGAATACATAGACAAACATAGTGTCACTAGTATGCCTCTACTTGACTAACTCGTTGAATCAAAGATGGTTAAGTTTCCTAGCCATGGACAAAAGAGTTGTCATTTGATTAACGGGATCACATCATTAGGAGAATGATGTGATTGCCATGACCCATTCCGTTAGCCTAGCACTTGATCATTTAGTATGTTGCTATTGCTTTCTTCATGACTTATACATGTTCCTGTAACTATGAGATTATGCAACTCCCGTTTACCGGAGGAACACTTTGGGTGCTACCAAACGTCACAACGTAACTGGGTGATTATAAAGGAGTACTACAGGTGTCTCCAAAGGTACATGTTGGGTTGGCGTATTTCGAGATTAGGTTTTGTCACTCCGATTGTCGGAGAGGTATCTCTGGGCCCTCTCGGTAATGCACATCACTATAAGCCTTGCAAGCAATGTAGCTAATGAGTTAGTTACGGAATGATGCATTACGTAACGAGTAAAGAGACTTGCCGGTAACGATATTGAACTAGGTATTGGATACCACGATCGAATCTCGGGCAAGTAACATACCGATGACAAAGGGAACAAAGTATGTTGTTATGCGTTTTGACTGATAAAGATCTTCGTAGAATATGTAGGAGCCAATATGAGCATCCAGGTTCCGCTATTGGTTATTGACCAAGAATAGTTCTAGGTCATGTCTACATAATTCTCGAACCCGTAGGGTCCGCACGCTTAAGGTTTCGATGACAGTTTTATTATGAGTTTATGAGTTTTGATGTACCGAAGGAGTTCGGAGTCCCGGATGAGATCGGGGACATGACGAGGAGTCTCGAAATGGTCGAGACGTAAAGATCGATATATTGAACGACTATATTCGGAGTTCGGAAAGGTTCCGAGTGATTCGGGTATTTTTTGGAGTACCGGGGAGTTACGGGAATACTGGGAAGAGTATTGAGCCTTAATGGGCCTTAGTGGGAAGGAGCCAGGAGGTGGTGCGCGCCGCTCCCAAGCCCAGTCCGAATTGGACAAAGGGTTTGGGGCGCGGCCCCCCTCTCCCTTCCTTCTCCACTTCCCTCCTTTCCTCCTTTCTCCTAGTTGGACTAGGAAAGAAGGAGTCCTACTCCCGGTGGGAGTAGGACTCCCCTTGGCGCGCCCTCCTCCTAGGGCCGGCTTCCTCCTCCCTTGCTCCTTTATATACGGGGGCAGGGGGGCACCCCATGACACACAAGTTGATCTACGGATCGTTCCTTAGCCGTGTGCGGTGCCCCCCTTTACCATATTCCACCTCGGTCATATCGTCGCGGAGTTTAGGCGAAGCCCTGCGCTGGTAGAGCATCATCATCGTCACCAGGCCGTCGTGCTGATGCAACTCATCCCCGAAGCTTTGCTGGATCGGAGCCCGGGGATCGTCATCGAGTTGAACGTGTGCTGAACTCGGAGGTGCCGTAGGTTCGGTACTTGGATCGGTCGGATCGTGAAGACGTATGACTACATCAACCGCGTTGTCATAACGCTTCCACTTACGGTCTACGAGGGTACGTGGACAACACTCTCCCCTCTCGTTGCTATGCCATCACCATGATCTTGCGTGTACGTAGGAAATTTTTTGAAATTACTACGTTCCCCAACTGTGGCATCCGAGCCTAGGTTTTATGCGTTGATGTTATATGCACGAGTAGAACACAAGTGAGTTGTGGGCGATACAAGTCATACTGCTTATCAGCATGTCATACTTTGGTTCGGCGGTATTGTGAGATGAAGCGGCCCGGACCGACATTACGCGTACGCTTACGCGAGACTGGTTTCACCGTTACGAGCACTTGTGCTTAAAGGTGGCTGGTGGGTATATGTCTCTCTCACTTTAGCTGAATCAAGTGTGGCTACGCCCGGTCCTTGCGAAGGTTAAAACAGCACTAACTTGAAGAACTATCATTGTGGTTTTGATGCGTAGGTAAGAATGGTTCTTGCTAATCCCGTAGCAGCCACGTAAAATTTGCAACAACAAAGTAGAGGACGTCTAACTTGTTTTTGCAGGGCATGTCGTGATGTGATATGGTCAAGACGTGATGCTATATTTTTTATTGTATGAGATGATCATGTTTTGTAACCGAAGTTATCGGCAACTGGCAGGAGCCATATGGTTGTCGCTTTATTGTATGAAATGCAAACGCCCTGTAATTGCTTTACATTATCACTAAACGGAGCGATAGTCGTAGAAGCAATAGATGGCGTAACGACAACGATGCTACGATGGAGATCAAGGTGTCGCGCCGCTGACGATGGTGATCACGACGGTGCTTCGGAGATGGAGATCACAAGCACAAGATGATGATGGCCATATCATATCACTTATATTGATTGCATGTGATGTTTATCATTTATGCATCTTATCTTGCTTTGATTGACGGTAGCATTTTAAGATGATCTCTCATTAATTATCAAGAAGTGTTCTCCCTGAGTATGCACAGTTGTGAAAGTTCTTCGTGCTGAGACACCACGTGATGATCGGGTGTGATAGGCTCTACATTCAAATACAACGGGTGCAAAACAGTTGCACACGCGGAATACTCAGGTTAAACTTGACGAGCCTAGCATATACAGATATGGCCTCGGAACACGGAGACCGAAAGGTCGAGCGTGAATCATATAGTAGATATGATCAACATAGTGATGTTCACCATTGAAAACTACTCCATCTCACGTGATGATCGGACATGGTTTAGTTGATTTGGATCACGTAATCACTTAGATGACTAGAGAGATGTCTGTCTAAGTGGGAGTTCTTAAGTAATATGATTAATTGAACTTAAATTTATCATGAACTTAGTCCTGATAGTATTTTGCAAATTATGTTGTAGATCAATAGCTTGCGTTGTTGCTTTCGTATGTTTATTTTGATATGTTCCTAGAGAAAATTGTGTTGAAAGATGTTAGTAGCAATGATGCGGATTGGATCCGTGATCTGAAGTTTATCCTCATTGCTGCACAGAAGAATTATGTCCTTAATGCACCGCTAGGTGACAGACCTATTGCAGGAGCAGATGCAGACATTATGAACGTTTGGCTAGCTCAATATGATGACTACTTGATAGTTTTGTGCACCATGCTTTACGGCTTAGAATCGGGACTTCAAAGACGTTTTGAACGTCATGGACCATATGAGATGTTCCAGGAGTTGAAGTTAATATTTCCAGCAAATACCCGAGTTGAGAGATATGAAGTCTCCAACAAGTTCTATAGCTAAAAGATGGAGGAGAATCGCTCAACTAGTGAGCATGTGCTCAGATTGTCTGGGTACTTCAATCACTTGAATCAAGTGGTAGTTAATCTTCCAGATAAGATAGTGATTGACAGAATTCTCTAGTCACCATCACTAAGTTACTAGAACTTCATGATGAACTATAGTATGCAAGGGATGACGAAAATGATTCCCGAGATCTTCGTGATGCTGAAATCGACGAAGGTAGAAATCAAGAAAGAGCATCAAGTGTTGATGATTGACAAGACCACTAGTTTCAAGAAAAAGGGCAAAGGGAAAGAAAGGGAACTTCAAGCAGAATGGCAAGCAAGTTGCCACTCCCGCGAAGAAGCCCAAAGCTGAACCAAAGCCTGAAACTGAGTGATTATACTGCAAAGGAAATGGTCACTAGAAGCGGAAATGCTTGAATATTTGGTGGATAAGAAGGATGGCAAAGTGAACAAGGGTATATTTGATATACATGTTATTGATGTGTACCTTACTAGTGTTTATAGTAACCCCTGAGTGTTTGATACTTGTTCGGTTGCTAAGATTAGTAACTCGAAACAGGAGTTACAGAATAAACAGAAACTAGTTGAGGGTGAAGTGACGATTTGTGTTGGAAGTGGTTCCAAGATTGATATGATCATCATCGCACACTCCCTATACTTTCGGGATTAGTGTTGAACCTAAATAAATGTTATTTGGTGTTTGCGTTGAGCATGAATATGATTTGATCATGTTTATTGCAATACGGTTATTCATTTAAAATCAGAGAATAATTGTTGTTCTATTTAAATGAATAAAACTTTTGATGGTCATACACCCAATGAAAATAGTTTGTTGGATCTCGATCGTAGTGATACACATATTCATAATATTGATGCCAAAAGATGCAAAGTTGATAATGATAGTGCAACTTATTTGTGGCACTGCCGTTTGGGTCATATCGGTGTAAAGCGCATGAAGAAACTCCATAAAGATGGATTTTCGGAATCACTTGGTTATGAATCATTTGATGCTTGCGAACCGTGCCTTTTGGGCAAGATGACTAAAAACTCCGTTCTCCGGAACAATGGAACAAGCTACTGACTTATTGGAAATAATACATAATGATGTATGTGATCCAATGAGTGTTGATGCTCGTGGCAAGTATCGTTATTTTCTGACCTTCACAAAATGATTTGAGCAGATATGGGTATATCTACTTGATGAAACATAAGTCTGAAATAATTGAAAGGTTCAAAGAATTTTAGAGTGAAGTGGAAAATCATCGTAACAAGAAAATAAAGTTTCTACGATCTAATCGTGGAGGAGAATATTTGAGTTACGAGTTTGGTTTACATTTGAAACAATGCGGAATAGTTTCGCAACTCATGCCACCCGGAACACCACAACAAAATGGTGTGTCCGAACGTCGTAATCGTACTTTACTAGATATGGTGCGATCTATGATGTCTCTTACTGATTTACCGCTATCGTTTTGGGGTTATGCATTAGAGACAACTGCATTCACGTTTAAAAGGGCACCATCTAAATCCGTTGAGACGACACCGTATGAACTATGGTTTAGCAGTAAACCTAAGCTATCGTTTCTTAAAGTTTGGAGTTGCGATGCTTATATGAAAAAGGTTTTCAACCTGATAAGCTCGAACCCAAATCGGAGAAGAGCGTCTTCATAGAATACCCAAAGGAAACTGTTGGGTACTCCTTCTATCACAAATCCAAAGGCAAAACATTCGTTGCTAAGAATGGATCCTTTCTAGAGAAGGAGTTTCTCTCGAAAGAAGTGAGTGGGAGGAAAGTAAAACTTGATGAGGTAACTGTACCTGCTCCCTTATTTGAAAGTAGTTCATCATAGAAATCTGTTCCTGTGACTACTACAACAATTAGTGAGGAAGTTAATGATGATGATCATGAAACTTAGATCAAGTTTCTACTGAACCTCATAGGTCTACCAGAGTAAGATCCGTACCAGAGTGGTACGGTAATCCTATTCTGGAAGTCATGTTACTTGACCATGATGAACCTACGAACTATGAGGAAGCGATGATGAGCCCAGATTCCGCAAAATGGATAGATGCCATGAAATCTGAGATGGGATCCATGTATGAGAACAAAGTATGGACTTTGGTTGACTTGCCCGTTGATCGGCAAGCCATTGAGAATAAATGGATCTTTAAGAAGAAGACTGACACTGATGGTAATGTAACTGTCTATAAAGCCCGACTTGTTGCAAAAGGTTTTCGACAAGTTCAAGAGGTTGACTACGATGAGACTTTCTCACCCGTAGCGATGCTTAAGTCTGTCCGAATCATGTTAGCAATTGCCACATTTTATGAAATCTGGCAAATGGATATCAAAACCGTGTTACTGAATGTATTTCTGGAAGAAGAGTTGTATATGATGCAACCAGAAGGTTTTGTTAATCCTAAAGGTGCTAACAAAATGTGCAAGCTCCAGCGATCCATTAATGGACTGGTGCAAGCAACTCGGAGTTCGAATATATGCTTTGATGAGTTGATCAAAGCATATGGTTTTATACAGACTTTTTGAGAAGCCTGTATTTACAAGAAAGTGAGTGGGAGCACTACAACATTTCTGATAAGTATATGTGAATGACATATTGTTGATTGGAAATGATATCGAAATTCTGGATAGCATGAAAGGATACTTGAATAAGAGTTTTTCAAAGCAAGACCTCGGTGAAGCTGCTTACACATTGAGCATCAAGATCTATATAGATAGATCAAGACGCTTGATAAGATTTTTCAATGAGTACATACCTTGATAAATTTTTGAAATAGTTCAAAATGGAACAGTCAAAGAAGGAGTTCTTGCCTATGATGCAAAGGTATGAAGTTGAGTAAGACTCAAGACCTGACCATGGCAGAAAATAGAAAGAGAATGAAAAGTCATTCCCTATGCCTCAGTCATAGGTTCTATAAAGTACGCTATGCTATGAACCAGACCTATTGTATACCTTGCTCTGAGTTTGGCAAAGGAATACAATTTTAATCTAATAGTAGATCACTAGACAGCGGTCAAGAATATCCTTAGTAAGGACTAAGGAGATGTTTCTCGATTATGGAGGTGATAAAAGAGTTTGTTGTAAAAGTTACATCGGTGCAAACTTTTACACTAATCCAGATGACTCTAAGTCTCAATCTGGATACATATTGAAAGTGGGAGCAATTAAGCTAGAGTAGCTCCATGCAGAGCATTGAAGACATAGAATATTTGCAAAATACATACGGCTCTGAATGTGACAGACCCGTTGATTAAGCTTCTCTCACAAGAAAAACATGATCATACCTTAGTACTCTTTGGATGTTAATCACATAGCGATGTGAACTAGATTATTGACTATAGTAAATCCTTTGGGTGTTGATCACATGACGATGTGATCTATGGGTATTAATCACATACAGATGTGAATATTAGTGTTAAATCACATGGCGATGTGAACTAGATTATTGACTCTAGTGCAAGTGGGAGACTGAAGGAAATATGCCCTAAAGGCAATAATAAAGTTATTATTTATTTCCTTATATCATGATAAATGTTTATTATTCATGCTAGAATTGTATTAACCGGAAACATAATACATGTGTGAATACATAGACAAACATAGTGTCACTAGTATGCCTCTACTTGACTAGCTTGTTGAATCAAAGATGGTTAAGTTTCCTAGCCATGGACAAAAGAATTGTCATTTGATTAACGGGATCACATCATTAGGAGAATGATGTGATTGACATGACCCATTCCGTTAGCCTAGCACTTGATCGTTTAGTATGTTGCTATTGCTTTCTTCATGACTTATACATGTTCCTGTAACTATGAGATTATGCAACTCCCGTTTACCGGAGGAATACTTTGGGTGCTACCAAACGTCACAACGTAACTGGGTGATTATAAAGGAGTACTACAGGTGTCTCCAAAGGTACATGTTGGGTTGGCGTATTTCGAGATTAGGTTTTGTCACTTCGATTGTCGGAGAGGTATCTCTGGGCCCTCTCGGTAATGCACATCACTATAAGCCTTGCAAGCAATGTAGCTAATGAGTTAGTTACGGAATGATGCATTATGTAACGAGTAAAGAGACTTGCCGGTAACGATATTGAACTAGGTATTGGATACCGATGATCGAATCTCGCGCAAGTAACATACCGATGACAAAGGGAACAAAGTATGTTGTTATGCGATTTGACCGATAAAGATCTTCGTAGAATATGTAGGAGCCAATATGAGCACCCAGGTTCCGCTATTGGTCATTGACCAAGAATAGTTCTAGGTCATGTCTACATAATTCTCGAACCCGTAGGGTCCGCACGCTTAAGGTTTCGATGACAGTTTTATTATGAGTTTATGAGTTTTGATGTACCAAAGGAGTTCGGAGTCCCAGATGAGATCGGGAACATGACGAGGAGTCTCGAAATGGTCGAGACGTAAAGATCGATATATTGGACGACTATATTCAGAGTTCGGAAAGGTTCCGAGTGATTCGGGTATTTTTCGGACTACCGGGGAGTTAGGGGAATACGGGGAAGAGTATTGAGCCTTAATGGGCCTTAGTGGGAAGGAGCCAAGAGGTGGCGCGCGCCCCTCCCAAGCCCAGTCCGAATAGGACAAAGGGTTTGGGGCGCGGCCCCCCTCTCCCTTCCTTCTCCACTTCCCTCCTTTCCCCCCTTCTCCTAGTTGGACTAGGAAAGAAGGAGTCCTACTCCCGGTGAGAGTAGGACTCCCCTTGGCGCGCCCTCCTCCTAGGGCCGGCCTCCTCCTCCCTTGCTCCTTTATATATGGGGGCAGGGGGGCACCCCATGACACACAAGTTGATCTACGGATCGTTCCTTAGCCGTATGCGGTGCCTCCCTCCACCATATTCCACCTCGGTCATATCGTCGCGGAGTTTAGGCGAAGGCCTGCGCCGGTAGAGCATCATCATCGTCACCACGCCGTCGTTCTGACGGAACTCATCCCCGAAGCTTCTCTGGATCGGAGCCCGGGGATCGTCATCAGCTGAACGTGTGCTGAACTCGGAGGTGCTGTACGTTCGGTACTTGGATCGGTCGGATCGTGAAGACGTACGACTACATCAACCGTGTTGTCATAACGCTTCCGCTTACGGTCTACGAGGGTATGTGGACAACACTCTCCCCTCTCGTTGCTATGCCATCACCATGATCTTGCGTGTACGTAGGATTTTTTTTGAAATTACTACGTTCCCCAACAGCCGAGGAGTGGCTTCGAGGTGTCGCTACGCTGTCCAAGTGGGGCAGGCAGCCAGGGAGCTGTGTGGCGAGCTCGGCGTGCGCGGGCACGCTCCTCTCTGCCTGCCTGGCGAGAGGAAGCAGGTGGCTGGCACGGGCCAACACAGTGCTGGGCCGGCCAGTGGGCTGCCAGGTGGGCTGCGCCAGGTAAGTGACCAGGTACTTCTCTCTCTCTCTCTCTCTCTCTTCTCTCTCTCTCTCTCTCTCTCTCTCTCTCTCCTAATTTAGTTTCTATTTTCTATTTATTTTGATCTGTTTTGAATTAGTAAAAATACTAACTCATTTTGTAAACTCCTGAAATAATTTGTGGACTCTCTCTGGATTATTCCAGTGACCCACATTTAGTTTCAGAATTATTTGAGCACTTAAATTATTTATAGTATTTAAATGCCCAAACTCAAATACAATATGATTTAATTCAAAAATCCAAAAATGATCTAAGAATATATTCATCATTTTTGGCAGAGGTTTCCACCTTAACCAGAAATCATGAACTTTTCTTAGGGACATTCTAGTTTTATTGAAAAAGATTTTAATCCATCCTAGTTGAGTTGATTTAATGCTAGGGTTTGAACATCCGCATTTTAATCTTAAATAAAATTTAGACATGATGCAACAACCAAGCTAGTCCAAGTGCATAGCAAGGCTAGGGATGTGACACTAGTAACGAGATTGAACTGGGTATGAAGATACCGACGATTGAATCTCGGGCAAGTAACATACCGATGGACAAAGGGAATAACATATGTTGTCATAATGGTTCGACCGATAAAGATATTCATATAATATGTGGGAGACAATATGAGCATCCAGGTTCCGCTATTGGTTATTGACCGGAGAGGTGTCTCGGTCATGTCTACATAGTTCTCGAACCCGTAGGGTCCGTACGCTTAACGTTCGATGACGATATAGTATTATATGAGTTATGTGATTTGGTGATTGAATATTGTTTGGAGTCCCAGATGAGGTCACAGACATGACAAGGAGTCTCGAAATGGTCGAGAGGTAAAGATTGATATATAGGATGATGGTATTCAGACACCAGAAGTGTTCCGGAGGGTACCAGGTACATATCGGATCACTAGAAGGGGTTCTGGGCACCCCCGACAAAAGATATGGGACTTATGGGCCAAGAGGGGAAATGCACCAGCCACTAGGGGCTGGTGCGCCCCCTATATGGGCCGGCCAAGGAGGAGAAAGGAAAGAGGGAAAGGGCAAAAGGAAAAGTAGGAAGTCCCCCTTTCCTTCCCCCTCCGGCAATTTATGGAAAGGGGGGCGCCCCATGGCTGCCTTCCCTCTCCCTCCAACATATATATATATATATATATATATATATATATATATATATATATATATATATATATATATAGATATAGATATATATGAGGGGGCGCCCTAGCACAACACAACATCAATTGTTAGCCACGTGCGGCACCCCCCTCCACAGTTTACACCCCCAGTCATATTCTCGCGGTGCTTGGGCAAAGCCCTGCACGGATCACTTCACCATCACCGTCACCATGCCTTCATGCTGATGGAACTCATCTACTACCTCGACACCTTACTAGATCAAGAAGGTGAGGGATGTCAGCGAGATGAACGTGTGCAGAACTTGGAGGTGCCGTACGTTCGGTACTTGATCAGTCGGAGCTAGAAGAAGTTTGACTACATCAACCGCGTTGTCAAACGCTTCCACTTACAGTCTACAAGGGTACGTAGACACACCCTCTCCCCCTCGTTGCTATGCATCTCCTAGATTGATCTTGCGTGAGCGTAGGATTTTTTTTGAAATTGCATGCTACGTTTCCCAACACATGCGTAGTTCCATTTGTCCGTCGGTATGTTACTTGCCCGAGATTCGATTGTCGGTATCTCCATACCTAGTTCAATCTCATTACCGGTAAGTCTCTTTACTCGTTCCATAATACATCATCTTGTAACTAACTCTTTAGTCACTTTGCTTGCAAGCTTCTTGTGATGCCGTATTACCGAAAGGGCCTAGAGATACCTCTCCGTCGTATAGACTGACAAATCCCAATCTCGATCCATGCCAACTCAATAGACACTTTCGGAGATACCTAGAGAGCACCTTTATGATCACCCAGTTATGAAGTGACGTTTGATAGCACACAAGACATTCCTCTGGTATCTGGGAGTTGCATGGTCTCATAGTCGAAGGAATATGTATTTGACATTAAGAAAGCAGTAGGAAAAACTGAACGATCATAAGCTATGCTAACGGATGGGTCTTATCCATCACGTCATTCTCCTAATGATGTGACCCTGTTATCAAATGACAACTCATGTCTATGGTTAGGAAACCTTAACCATCTTTTAATCAACGAGCTAGTCTAGTAGCGGCTCACTAGGGACTTGCTATTTGTTTATGTATTCACACATGTATTTAAGTTTTCGGTCAATACAATTCTAGCATGAATAATAAACCTTTACCATGAATAAGGAAATATGATAATAACCAATTTATTATTGCCTCTAGGACATATTTCCAACACCTGTAGCACCTAGAATTGGGGCGACGGCCCCCCTTCTTCGACGGCGGTGGACTCCATGGTCGTGCGGGAAACACGGAGTCTGGATCTTGATGTCGTGACAGCCTTCTGAGGTTGGTGGCAGTATGATACGTCCCCTCCATCAACAGACCCAATAGATTAGGTTCAATGCGGCCCGGCAAGTGACACATGCGTCTTTTTTGATGTCGTAGGGCAGTGCTTGTCGCGGGAGGGTGAAGCCTCCGGCTGATGCGCCGTCGGCGGCTGCTACACACGACGTCTCATGCAGGGACGTCAAGTCATGCCTGCTACAGGCACGTGTTGCACAATGGCTCTGGCGGAGGTCTCATGTCTAGCCTGTTACTGCTTGATTGAAGGTGGTGCGATAGTTGCGGTAGGCAGGGGTATGGGTCGTCTGTCTTCTGGCGTCTTCTCCAAATGTATCATGTTATCAAGGCATCGGTACCCCGGATAAGGGATGATGGTACATACGGCTTCAACGACGACTTTATGCACTCCGGTGGAAACACAAGATCTATGATCAAGCCGTATTGATGCAAGCCTGCGTCATGTCCTTGTTGAAGGTGATGGATTGAAGCTTGATTTTGGAGATGAGAATCCAGAGTTCAACCTTGTTGTAACGCCCCGGTTCCGATGCGCCAGGTGTCCGCCAGTTATTCGCCGTCGTTGCCATGTCATTTGCTTGCGTGTTGCATATTGTCATGTCATCATGTGCATTTCATTTTGCATACGTGTTCGTCTCATGCATCCGAGCCTTTTCCCCGTTGTCCGTTTTACAATCCGGCGCTCCTATGCCCTCCGGTGTTCCCCTTTTGTCTCCTGTTGTGAGTGGGTGTTAAACGTTTTCGGAATGGCCCGAGGCTTGCCAACTGGCCTTGGTACATCACCGGTAGACCGCCTGTCAAGTTTCGTGCCATTTGGAGGTCGTTTGGTACTCCAACGGTTAACCGGGTAACCGTAGCCTCCTTCTCTTTGCAGCCCAACACCCCTTCCAAATTGGCCCAAAACCCATCTAACTCCCCTCCATGCTCTCAGTCGTTCGATCACGATCGCGTGGCCGAAAACCGCTCCTCATTTGGGCTCTCCTAGCTCCCTCTACCTATATAAACACGTCCCCCTCCGAAATTTGCGGTCTAACCCTAGCCTCTTCCCCTGCGCGCTGCCGGACGCATCTCCCCGGCTGCCCGGACATGTCTGCCGCTCCCCTCCACGTCGTCCGGCCAATGGCAAGCCGCCACCTCAGCTCCCGCTGCCGCCTCAGCCAACCAGAAGGCGACACGTCAGCGCGCCCGTGCCCACTTCGCCGCGGCCCACAGAGCCCATCCCAAGCACCGCGCAGGCCCGCCCCGCCGCCGGCTGGCCCGAGCCACCCGAGCCCCGCGTGCGCCGCCAGACGCTCCTCTTGATCTGCCCGGATCCTGCGCCGCCTTCGCCGGTGTTCTCCGCCGCCGTCCGCCGGAGCCTTTGCTCTTCCCGACTCCTCGCGCTGCCCGGCAACCCGCGTCGCGTCGCCTCCTGCGCCATGGCCGTCGCCCCGCGCCGCCATCCTCCCACGCGTGCTCCGTGTTGCCCGCCGACCCTCGCCGGCCTTCTCCTCCTCGTCGCCTGTCCCCGTCGCCACAAGCGCCGCCGTCGCCGCCCGGAATGGATCCGGCCTCTCCGGATCTGCCCGGATCCACCAGGGCGCCTCCCTGCCTTGCCTCGACCCTCGCCGGCGCTCCCTATCGTCCGCGCCGCCGCCATGGCCTCCTGCCCGTGAGGAGCACGGGAGGAGGACGACGCCACCTCCCCGCGCGGGCCTCGGCCCGCATCGCGCCTGGTGGGCCCTGGCCACCCCGCGGCCCAGCCCAGCATCGGTCGCGGCCTCGGCCTGCCTCCCCAACCAACTGAGCCAAGCCCAGGGTGAGCCGCCCCTTAACCCTCGCATGTGCGTGTTTTAGTTACCGTGCGCCCGCCTGTTTTTTTCCTGGAATTGACTAAGTCCCCAGTGTGTGCAATTTTCATGCCATGTTCATCGCATTGTATCTCTGCATCCGTAGCTCCGTTTTGTGCGTGTAATATGTCAAATTGTTCGCCTCGATGAGTACATCATTTCATTCCATTGAATCATATTCATTTGAGGTCATCTTGATGCCTGAATCATCGTTGTAAGAGTGCTTTCATAATGTTTTCTGCTGTTTGTTATCAGAACGAGCTCTTTTGTCATTTTTGCCATGATTGATGTGTGCATTCTATGAGGTTGATGTATTCATGTGTTTTGAACTAGGCTATGTCTTCTTTATAGAGGTGCTTACCATGTAATTTTGTGATTAATGTGGTGACTAGCACAAGCATGCAAACTAGCCATCGTGATGTTGCTGATTTTAGTTCCTATTCTGCTGTAATTTTGATGCCATGTAAACTTGTTGCTACAGAGAGATGTATGCATATTTAGAGATATTTCAGTAAGGGTGTTTTGAACAATAGGTTATTTTCTATCCATCCATGGTCCTGGTTGCAATTATGGAGTAGTCTAGCCTGTCATTTTCGTGCTCTACTTGTGCTTCAAAATGTTTCCTGGCAGATTGTTTACATGTTATTCAATTTGGCCAAGCTTGCTATAGTTGATCCTTGCATGCTATGGACTTGTTCTTGACTTGGTTTACTTCACAAACATGCCTTCTTGATGATGCTACGCTTATATTATCATGCAATGACTTGTGGTGAGTGTATCGAGCTTGTTAAGTAGTGTACCCGCTGTTGCTGTTTTGCTAGGCTGAATCTGTTATTTCGTGATGCTATACAAACATGTTGCTACTAATCATTCTATGCATAATCTGGAGATGTTCTATAAACATGTTTTGATCTACATGTCATCCTCTATCCATCCATGCCCCTGGTTGCATTTATAGCTTGCTGTAGCTTGTTCATAACTTGCTCCAAAGTTGCTTCATAATGTTGCTGTCAGCCTGTTTACATTAAGTTCACTTGTTCCCATGTGTTTTGCTAGTGTTCCATGCACCCTATGACCTTGCTCTTGCCATGCTTAGCTTCACAAACATGCCTTCTTACTGTTGGGTGCCTTGCCATCCCATGTATTGCTCTGTAGTGAGTTGCACAAGCTCATCTACATGCCTTCATAATTATGTTCCTGCCATGTTTGAATCTGTTTAAAAACTTGCTATGTTCACATGGGTGTCATCATATTTTCTGATCCTTTTTGGTTTATGGTCAGTAAGGGACTTTTGATCTATGCTTTGAGTAGAATCATGTCATGTCTTATTTTTCTATTATAAGTTCCTGTAACATGTTGTTTGATAGCTCTGAACATTGCATCGTGATGTTATTTTCTGCAAAGTCTGAAATTGTTATAATTTGCAATCTTACCATGTGTGTTTGAGCATGTTCTAGTGGTTTCTAGAGATAGCTCAGTGTTCATGTTTTGTTGTGCTTTACCTGTACATCATGCCCATGCCTTTTGTTATTATGTTGAGGTGTTGTAGCTTGTTGTTTTGATGCTTGCAATATGCCTAGTTGCTGTTTTGGACAGCTTGTCCTTTAAACTTGTTTCATGTGTGTGTGTTAAACCGTTGCTCCGTTTTGAGTGTGCTCTATATGAAACTTGCTTGTTTTTGCATATAGTTTCATATTATCATGTTGCATCCTTGTTTTGAGGTGTTTGCTTGATGTTTGTATGCATTTTTCATCCATGCCATGTTAACTTGTTTTGCTCATATCTTCTAGGGCGTAGCTCCGAACTAAATGAACTTTATATGTAACTTGACTAGAATCTCGTGTAGATCATCTTTGTGCATCTTAACTTGATGTTTAACTACTTGAACATAAGGTTTATTCAGATCTGGACCAATTTCGAAATTTGCATATGAGGACTTACCGGAATTGTTATATGTTGTTCCCGGCCTCATTTAAACTTGCCTTGATGTGTTGCTCTTGTTTGCATCATCTCTTGCCATGAGTAGCTTCATGTAGTCTTGCCTTGCATCATTCTTGTTGTGCATCATGCCTTGTTCATGTGTGGTGTGTTTACCATGTTGTGTGCTTCTTTCGATAGTTCCTGTTTCGTTGCGATCGTGAGGATTCATTCGTCTACGCTTGGATTGGCTTCATCCGTTCGTCTTCTTCATGGACTCGTTCTTCTTCCTTGCGGGATTTTAGGTAAGATGACCGCTACCCTGGATCTCACTACTATCATTGCTATGCCAGTTGCTTCGTTCTATCGCTATGCTGCGCTACCTATTACCTGTTTATCAAGCCATCCCGTATTGCCATGAACCTCTAACCTTTGACACGTTTCCTACGCAAACCGTTGTTTGGCTATGTTACCGCTTTGCTCAGCCCCTCTTATAGCATTGCTAGTTGCAGGTGAAGTTGAAGATTCTCCATGATGGACAGGATTTTGATTGGGATATCACAATATCTCTTATATCATTAATGCATCTATATACTTGGTAAAGGGTGGAAGACTCGGTCTTTTGCCTAGTGTTTTGTTCCACTCTTGCCGCCCTAGTTTCCGTCATACCGGTGTTATGTTCCCGGATTTTGTGTTCCTTACGCGGTCGGGTGATTTATGGGACCCCCTCGACAGTTCGCTTTGAATAAAACTCCTCCAGCAAGGCCCAACCTTGGTTTTACCATTTGCCTCACCACCACCTACCCTTTCCCTTGGGTCGGCCAACCCAAGGGTCATCTTTATTATAGCCCCCCCCCCCCGGGCCAGTGCTTGTCTAAGTGTTGGTCCGAACTAGAGCCCTTTGCAGCACCCCCTCAAGGAAACTTGAGGTCTGGTTTTAGTTGTACGGATTGCTTATCCGGTGTTGCCCTGAGAACGAGATATGTGCAGCTCCTATCGGGATTGTCGGCGCATTGGGCGGCTTTGCTGGTCTTGTTTTACCATTGTCGAAATGTCTTGTAAACCGGGATTCCGAGTCTGATCGGGTCTTCCTGGGAGAAGGTATATTCCTTCGTTGATCGCGAGAGCTTGTCATGGGCTAAGTTGGGACACCCCTGCAGGGTATAATCTTTCGAAAGCCGTGCCTGCGGTTATAGGCAGATGGGAATTTGTTAATGTCCGGTTGTAGATAACTTGACACCAGATCCGAATTAAAACGCATCAACCGTGTGTGTAGCCGTGATGGTCTCTTCTCGGCGGAGTCCGGGAAGTGAACACGGTCTTTGGGTTATGTTTGACGTAAGTAGGAGTTCAGGATCACTTCTTGATCATTGCTAGTTCACGACCGTTCCGCTTGCTCTCTTCTCGCTCTTATTTGCGTATGTTAGCCACCATATATGCTTAGTCGCTGCTGCAACCTCACCACTTTACCCCTTCATTTCCCTTTAAGCTTTGCTAGTCTTGATACCCATGGTAATGGGATTGCTGAGTCCTCGTGGCTCACAGATTACTACGACAACAGTTGCAGGTACAGGTTTTGCGATGATCATGACGCGAGAGCGATGCTTGATCGTGTTGAGTTCTTCTTCTGCTTCTTCTTCGACCAGGGGATAGGTTCCAGGTCGGCAGCCTGGGCTAGCAGGGTGGATGTCGTTTGAGTTTCTGTTTGTGATTCATCCGTAGTCGGATGATGCTCTGATGTATTGTGATGTTGTATTCATGTGGCATTGTATGCCTTATGTTTGTATCCTCATGTATTATGTAATGTTGATGTAATGATATCCACCTTGCAAAAGCGTTTCAATATGCGGGTCTATCCTTGGTGGGACCTTCGCGTTCCTTTTGGATAGAGTCGCATATTGGGCGTGACACTTGTGTTGGACTCGCCATCATTGACGCACGTGCGGCAATTCCTTCTTGAAGGCGTAGCCTAAGAGTTTTGTATTTTTCGGTTTGTTGCGTTGTTGTGATAGGGTTAGTGATTATCGGATGGAGTTACTGTGACGAGGCATGCGGCTTCGGAATTTCATTCCGTTTAATTTTCGGGTTGATATTGTTTGGCTGCTGGATTTTGCATTTTTAATAATATATGACTGTATGCAGAGGCTGGCTTATCCTCATTTCGAAAAACAACTTCTTTTTGTAAACTAATATAAATAGAACGTTTCAATCACTATGCATTTTTCTACTTCCATCTTATTTTCCGAGCTGAAAAAACAAAACCCGTAAACAGACAGCTGGATCATGGCACCAAATCGTGCCATATGGAACCTCTCTGTCTATCTATACACCCGCCGGCAACAGTGGCACGCCTGCAACGCCCTGCACAGAGGATCAGAGGCAATGTCAAACGCGGCCAGCCACGTAAGACCTGTGCGACCGTGAGCTGTCGCAGAAAAGGCCGGAACTTTTTATACTATATCAATGTCCATGCTGCACTGCTGCCGCTGACCTAGTGACACTGTGAATGAGTGACAGCAACAGTTCTTCTCTGCGATGTGGCCTAGTCTGGTCTACTCACTGATTGAGTGAGTTTGAGATTTTCTTATCGACATTGTGAAAATGTCAATGAGATTTTTCTTCCACCATGACCGTGAAAACGTATTATTGACCGCGGCCCCTTGCTTCGTGTACCAATTATTGTGGTGGCCGGAGCAGGAGCAGGAGCAGGACCACTCGCTGCAAATACGGGTCAAGGACGGGGGAGTACGTACTACTGGAGATAAGCAGAGCACAGGACACGCCGGTGCACTGTATCTCCCGATATTCATACTCCCAAAAATACAAATGCAGGAGTACGTTTTGTAATGCTAGAAAAGAAGGGGGCAGATGAGATCGGGATGGATAGATGAGGCAAAGACTTGCTAGGTCAGCCCACGCAGCGCCGTGGCCAGGCACAGATCCCACTCCCTGATAGATACCCATGCAGTTGATTCGAGAAAAGAAAAGGGAAAAAGATGAAACTGTCCCTGATGAGCCATCCAGACTAAGATTCCGTTCCCTCTTAAGCATGGGATTGATTAGCTGCAAATTGCGTCGCAGTGCTGCAAGTTGGCGTCACTGAGGAGCCTAATCATTGACCTGTTGATCTGAAAGCACACAGATCAATTATTATCTCCGTGATCTGAGTTCTGAGCCAGCAATGCTGATTATTATTGAAGAAACACTTACGTGGAGCCGGTTTCTGCCTTTCTGGTTATCATGAAGGAAAATTGATCATTAGTTAGTGCAAGCTACTAGCTGAGCTAGCATTAGTTGCTCCTAATCTTGTACTGGGTTTTGTTTTTGTATGGGCGTTTGGGATGAGGACACGGGCAAGGCCACGGAGCATGTCGAAACAAGGTAAGCTGAGCTATGCAGGAACCCTAGCTAGCTTGGTTGGGGCAGCCACCTACCTTGTCAGCCATTTGTTTTTATGCCTCAGCTCACCTCTCAAGGACCTACAAAAACCAAGGCTTTTTTGTAGTGGTGGTTGAGAGGATGTCCGAGAAGAGGTCGGTTTTAGGGTGTTCGTTTCCCCTCCGTGCCGCAAGCTCTTTATTTGCAACCCTTTTCTTGGTTTGGGGAGTGATTTTTCTTTATCGAAAAAGGGTTTTCCCCCGCTTTGTATTACAAAGCAACCAACACCGATACAGATGAGTGCTCGGGCGAGAAGCACAACAAGCCCAAATGAAAGAGAAAGAACAAAGAAGAAGAAAGAAATGCCAACGACGGCAGCTCGACAAAGCGCGGATGACCCGCCACCGCTACGCCCTCCGAAATAGACCCACCACAGACCCAGGCTCCGACCCGCCGCGTACCAAGCAGCACCTCCAGCAAGGGATGCGACGTCGATGACGCTGCTGCCCGGACGTGTCCTAGGGTTTCCCCCGGCACGCGAAAGGAAGTGGGGGATGGGTACATACGACACCCTCCAAGAAGGGATGGTGGCAACCACAGGTGTCACCGCATCGGAGCCGGAAGGGAGCCGGCAAGGGATTTCTCCCGCACTCCAAGCCCCACCTCCCAACTAGGCCGAAGCCAACCAGCCACCTCGCCGCCCACCAACACGCGCCACCACGGTCTTGACGCCACCCACGCCGCCTCACCGAGATCACCACCACGAGGCCAAGAGGATGGAGAGAGACGCACGAGGCGACAGGAGCAGCAGCACCGGAGCCACGCGGGAGGGAACTACCTCCACCGCAGTCGTGCGGGAGGCCCGAGTCTCCGGCACCGTCGCGGTCGCCGTCCGGACGCAGCAGCAGGGCATATCAGGCCACCCCCGGCCCGGCCAGGCCCGATTTGGGCCCGTAAAGCCCCGCCGGCCACACTGCAGCAGGGCGGCACCAGCGCCGCCGGCATCCACCCGCCCATCGCCGCTCCCCTGCCTCCCGGAAGCCACACCGACAACCCTCCCCGCCGCCGGCCCGCCCAGACCCAGATGGGGCCCGAAGGGCCCAGATCTAGGCCGAGCGGGCGCCGCCAGATCGCATCGTCGCGCTGCCCCGCCGCCAACGGCAGCGCCGCCGCCCAGAAGATCCCCCGCCACCACGCC
>NC_041389.1:98475557-98477673 GCF_002162155.2 Triticum dicoccoides | reverse complement strand
GGGAGGAGGCGCTGGAGGCGCGACCGGTCGCCCGCGGGGGCGACGCGGTCGCGAGAGGAGGGGAAGGTTGTGGATCAGTGATTTTTCTTTTGCTTCTTCAAAGGTGTTGTTGACTTCTTGTGCATTGTTTAAGGGTTGGTTTTCTATGACATGTTAGGGCATCTTCAAAGCTATACTACAAATCGCCTCTAAACGTCTGGATTTCTCATTATACGTAAAATTCCATTCAATAATACAGTTATTTACAGGCTACACACAAAAGAAATCTGGCCTAAATACAACAAAAAGAAGACACTTTAATCTATGTATTGTTTTTTATTGTGATGAAATTTTGTGTGTATACTATAATTTTTGTCAAGATATTGTTTTCGGAATCAACCTCCGGCATCCACTCGACGGACGGGTGAGTCTGACATAACTAACAAATTACTTTTGCTCCATATAATTTGGCTCCTGCATGATGTGAGATAGCTTAGAGTCTAAGTCTCTTCAATTTGTAGGACTCCCAAAATACATAAGTCATTGTCATGTCCGTGGTGTTTCTTGCATGACGAAAACAAAGAAATGAGAAATGTAAGCTAGGAAGAAGAAAAAGGCTATGTACGGCTGCATTATTTTTGAGCTTTTTACATATATGGCTCAGTTGAGTCTGGTTGAATAGAAACAGCTTGGAACAAGGACGGTGAAGATTTAGACTAGATTAATTTTTGCTATGTCAAAAAATGGCATGCCCGTGTTTGTTCAATGAAATATGTTGAGATGTCATGAATGTGGTCCAATTTAAATAAAAATCATTCGGTTTGCATGAAATTATTTGGTTTATTCAAATTCTGTTTAAAATGTGTCCAGAGGTTTGAGGTACACGGTTGGTTGGCCGCCTCCCATATCCATGTCAGCGGACGATTACTATGTCCGTCTTAGGAGTCTACGTTGTAGATGGAGTAGTCCTGTTAATCAAACGAGCTTTGTAGAGAAAAAAAACTAAAGGTTTAATTTTATACTACAACGGCGGTATTTGGTTTCAGGTTCTTCAGGTCTATTTAAGGATTCAACGGCGACGGCTGTGCCTCCGGGGAACTGGTCCTTAGTGAAGAAAATGTGCCCTAGAGGCAATAATAAAGTTATTATTTATTTCCTCATATCATGATAAATGTTTATTATTCATGCTAGAATTGTATTAACCGAAACATAATATATGTGTGAATACAAAGACAAACATAGTGTCACTAGTATGCCTCTACTTGACTAGCTCATTGATCAAAGATGGTTAAGTTTCCTAACCATAGATATCAGTTATCATTTGAGCGGTGGGATCACATTATTAGAAGAATGATGTGATTGATTTGACCCATTTCATTAGCTTAGCACTTGATCATTTATTATGTTGCTATTGCTTTCTTCATGACTTATACATGTTCCTATAACTATGAGATTATGTAACTCCCGCTTACCGGAGGAACACTTTGTGTGCTACCAAACGTCACAACGTTACTGGGTGATTATAAAGGTGCTCTACAGGTGTCTCCGAAGGTACTTGTTGGGTTGACGTATTTCGAGATTAGGATTTGTCACTCCGATTGTCGGAGAGGTATCTCTCGGCCCTCTCGGTAATGCACATCACTATAAGCCTTGCAAGCAATTTAGCTAATGAGTTAGTTACAGGATGATGCATTACGTAACAAGTAAAGAGACTTGCCAGTAACGAGATTGAAGTAGGTATTGAGATACCGACGATCGAATCTCGGGCAAGTAGCATGCCGATGACAAAGGGAACAACGTATGTTGTTATGCGGTTTGACCGATAAAGATCTTCATAGAATATGTGGGAGACAATATGAGCATCCAGGTTACGCTATTGGTTATTGACCGGAGATGTGTCTCGGTCATGTGTACATAGTTCTCGAACCCGTAGGGTCCGCACGCTTAAAGTTCGATGACAGTTATATTATGAGTTTATGTGTTTTGATGTACCGAAGGTAGTTCGGAGTCCCGGATGTGATCACGGACATAACGAGGAGTCTCGAAATGGTCGAGACATAAAGATTGATATATTGGACGACTATGTTCGGACATCGGAATGGTTTCAGGGAGTATCGGGCATATACCGGAGTACCGG
>NC_041389.1:98314465-98475173 GCF_002162155.2 Triticum dicoccoides | reverse complement strand
TTTTTGGGCCCAAGTGGAGAAGAGGAGGGGAGGCCAAGGGCAACCGCGCGCCCGCTCCCCCCCCCTCCAGTCCGAATTGGACAAGGAGGGGGGCGGCGCCCCCTTTCCTTTCCCCCTCTCTCTCCTTCCCTCTCCTCTCCTACTCCCACTTGGAAGGGGGGAGTCCTACTCCCGGTGGGAGTAGGACTCCTCATGGGGTGCGCCTAGGGTGGACGACCCCGTCCCCCTCCTCCACTCCTTTATATACGGGGAGGGATGCACCCCTTGAAGACACAACAATTGATCCCTTGGATCTCTTAGCCGTGTGTGGTGCCCCCCTCCACCATAATTCACCTCGATAATATTGTAGAGGTGCTTAGGCGAAGCCCTGCGTCGATAGAACATCATCATCGTCACCATGCCGGCGTGCTGACGGAACTCTCCCTCAAAGCTCGGCTAGATCGGAGTTCGAGGGACGTCATCGAGCTGAACGTGTGCTGAACTCGGAGGTGCCGTATGTTCGGTACTTGGATCGGTCGGATCGTGAAGACGTACGACTACATCAACTGCATTGTGCTAACGCTTCCGCTTTCGGTCTACGAGGGTACGTGGACAACACTCTCCCCTCTCGTTGCTATGCATCACCATAATCTTGCGTGTGCGTAAGAATTTTTTTGAAATTACTACGTTACCCAACAGTGGCATCCAGGTGGCTGGCGGGTGTCAGTTTCTCCAACTTTAGTTGTACCGAGTGTGGCTACGCCCGGTCCTTGAGAAGGTTAAAACAACACTAACTTGACGAACTATCGTTGTGGTTTTGATGCGTAGGTAAGAACGGTTCTTGGTCAGCCCATAGCAGCCACGTAAAACTTGCAACAACAAAGTAGAGGACGTCTAACTTGTTTTTGCGGGGCATGTGGTGATGTGATATGTTCAAGACGTGATGCTATATTTTATTGTATGAGATGATCATGTTTTGTAACCAAGTTATCGGCAACTGGCAGGAGCCATATGGTTGTCGCTTTATTGTATGCAATGCAATCGCCCTGTAATTGCTTTACTTTATCTCTAAGCGGTAGCGATAGTCATCGAAGCAATAGTTGGCGAGACGACAACGATGCTACGATGGAGATCAAGGTGTCGCGCCGGTGACGATGGTGATCATGACGGTGCTTCGGAGATGGAGATCACAAGCACAAGATGATGATGGCCATATCATATCACTTATATTGATTGCATGTGATGTTTATCTTTTATGCATCTTATCTTGCTTTGATTGACGGTAGCATTATAAGATGATCTCTCACTAAATTTCAAGATAAAAGTGTTCTCCCTGAGTATGCACCGTTGCCAAAGTTCGTCGTGCCCAGACACCACGTGATAATCGGGTGTGATAAGCTCTATGTTCATCTAAAACGGGTGCAAGCCAGTTTTGCACACGCAGAATACTCAAGGGAAACTTGACGAGCCTAGCATATGCAGATATGGCCTCGGAACACTGAGAACAAAAGGTCGAGCGTGAATCATATAGTAGATATGATCAACATAGTGATGTTCACCATTGAAAACTACTCCAGTTCATGTGATGATCGGTTATGGTTTAGTTGATTGGATCACGTGATCACTTAGATGATTAGAGGGATGTCTATCTAAGTGGGAGTTCTTAAGTAATATGATTAACTGAACTTAAATTTATCATGAACTTAGTACCTGATAGTATTTTTGCATGTCTATGTTATTGTAGATAGATGGCTCGTGCTATTTTTCCGTTGAATTTTAATGCGTTCCTTGAGAAAGCAAAGTTGAAAGATGATGGTAGCAATTACACGGACTGGGTCCGCAACTTGAGGATTATCCTCATTGCTGCACAGAAGAATTACGTCCTGGAAGCACCGCTGGGTGCCAGGCCTGCTGCACTGACGATGTTAAGAATTTCTGGCAAAGCAAAGCTGATGACTACTCGATAGTTTAGTGTGCCATGCTTTACGGCTTAGAACCGGGACTTCAACGACGTTTTGTACGTCATGGAGCATATGAGATGTTCCAGGAGTTGAAGTTAATATTTCAAGCAAATGTCCGGATTGAGAGATATGAAGTCTCCAATAAGTTCTACTGCTGCAAGATGGAGAAGTATAGTTCTGTCAGTGAGCATATACTCAGAATGTCTGGGTATAACAATCACTTGATTGAACTGGGAGTTAATCTTCCGGAAGATAGCGTCATTGACAGAATTCTTCATTCACTGCCACCAAGCTACAAGAGCTTCGTGATGAACTATAACATGCAAGGGATGGATAAGACAATTCCGAGCTCTTCGCAATGCTAAAGGCTGCGGAGGTAGAAATCAAGAAGTAGCATCAAGTGTTGATGGTCAATAAGACCACCAGTTTCAAGAAAAAGGGCAAAGGGAAGAAGGGAAACTTCAAAAAGAACAGCAAACAAGTTGCTCCTCAAGAGAATAAACCCAAGTCTGGACCTAAGCCTGAGACTGAGTGCTTCTACTGCAAGCAGAGTGGTCACTGGAAGCGGAACTGCCCTAAGTATTTGGCGGATAAGAAGGATGGCAAGGTGAACAAAGGTATATGCGATATACATGTTATTGATGTGTACCTTACCAGAGCTCGCAGTAGCACCTGGGTATTTGATACTGGTTCTGTTGCTAATATTTTCAACTCAACATAGGGACTACAGATTAAGCGAACACTGGCTAAGGACGAGGTGACGATGCACGTGGGAAATGGTTCCAAAGTCGATGTGATCGCCGTCGGCACGCTACCTCTACATCTACCTTCAGGATTAGTTTTAGACCTGAATAATTGTTATTTGGTGCCAACGTTGAGCATGAACATTATATCTGGATCTTGTTTGATGCGAGACGGTTATTCATTTAAATCTGAGAATAATGGTTGTTCTATTTATATGAGTAATATCTTTTATGGTCATGCACCCTTGAAGAGTGGTCTATTTTTGATGAATCTCGATAGTAGTGATACACATATTCATAATGTTGAAGCCAAAAGATGCAGAGTTGATAATGATAGTACAACTTATTGTGGCACTGCCGTTTGGGTCATATTGGTGTAAAGCGCATGAAGAAACTCCATACTGATGGACTTTTGGAATCACTTGATTATGAATCACTTGGTACTTGCGAACCATGCCTCATAGGCAAGATGACTAAAACGCCGTTCTACGGAACTATGGGCGAGCAACTGATTTGATGGAGATCATACATACGGATGTATGTGGTCCAATGAATGTTGAGGCTCATGGCGGGTATCGTTATTTTCTCACCTTCACAGATGATTTAAGCAGATATGGGTATATCTACTTAATGAAACATAAGTCTGAAACATTTAAAAAATTCAAAAAATTACAGAGTGAAGTTGAAAATCATCGTAACAAGAAAATAAAGTTTCTACGATCTGGTCGTGGAGGAGAATATTTGAGTTACGAGTTTGGTCTACATTTGAAACAATGTGGAATAGTTTCGCAACTCAAGCCACCTGGAACACCACAGCGTAATGGTGTGTCCAAACGTCATAATCGTACTTTACTAGATATGGTGCGATCTATGATATCTCTTACTGATTTACCGCTATCATTTTGGGGTTATGCTTTAGAGACGGTTGCATTCACGTTAAATAGGGCACCATCAAAATCCATTGAGACGACGTCTTATGAACTGTGGTTTGGCAAGAAACCAAAGTTGTCGTTTCTTAAAGTTTGGGGCTGCGATGCTTATGTGAGAAAGCTTCAACCTGATAAGCTCGAACCCAAATCGGAGAAATGTGTCTTCATAGGATACCCAAAGGAAACTGTTGGGTACACCTTCTATCACAGATCCGATGGCAAGACATTCGTTGCCAAGAATGGATCCTTTCTAGAGAAGGAGTTTCTCTCGAAAGAAGTGAGTGTGAGGAAAGTAGAACTTGATGAGGTAACTATACCTGCTCCCTTATTGGAAAATAGTTCATCACAGAAACCGGTTCCTGTGACGACTACACCAATTAGTGAGGAAGCTAATGATATTGATCATGAAACTTCATATCAAGTTACTACCGAACCTCGTAGGTCAACCAGAGTAAGATCTGCACCAGAGTGGTACAGTAATCCTATTCTGGAGATCATGTTACTTGACCATGACGTACCTATGAACTACGAGGAAGCGATGATGAGCCCAGATTCTGCAAAATGGCTTGAGGCCATGAAATCTGAGAGGGGATCCATGTATGAGAACAAAGTATGGACTTTGGTTGACTTGCCCGATGATCGGCAAGCCATCGAGAATAAATGGATCTTCAAGAAGAAGACTGACACTGATGGTAATGTTACTGTCTACAAAGCTCGACTTGTTGCGAAAGGTTTTCGACAAGTTCAAGGGGTTGACTACAATGAGACTTTCTCACCCGTAGCGATGCTTAAGTCTGTCTGAATCATGTTAGCAATTGCCGTATTTTATGATTATGAAATTTGGCAAATGGATGTCAAAACTGCATTCCTGAATGGATTTCTGGAAGAGCAGTTGTATATGATGCAACCAGAAGGTTTTGTCGATCCAAAAGGTGCTAACAAAGTGTGCAAGCTCCAGCGATCCATTTATGGACTGGTGCAAGCCTCTCGGAGTTGGAATAAACGCTTTGATAGTGTGATCAAAGCATATCGTTTTATACAGACTTTTGGAGAAGCCTGTATTTACAAGAAAGTAAGTGGAAGCTCTGTAGCATTTCTAATATTATATGTGGATGCCATATTGTTGATTGGAAATGATATAGAATTTCTGGATAGCATAAAAGGAACTTGAGTAAAAGTTTTTCAATGAAAGACCTCGGTGAAGCTGCTTATATATTGGGCATCAAGATCTATAGAGATAGATCAAGACACTTAATTGGAGTTTCACAAAGTACATACCTTGATAAAGTTTTGAAAAAGTTCAAAATGGATCAAGCAAAGAAATGATTCTTGCCTGTAATACAAGGTGTGAAATTGAGTCAGACTCAATGCTCGACCACTGCAGAAGATAGAGAGAAAATGAAGGATGTTCCCTGTGCTTCAGCCATAGGCTCTATCATGTATGCAATGTTGTGTACCAGCCCTGATGTGTGCCTTGCTATTAGTTTAGCAGGGAGGTACCAAAGTAATCCAGGAGTGGATCACTGGACAACGGTCAATAACATCCTAAAATACCTGAAAAGGACGAAGGATATGTTTCTCATTTATGGAGGTGACAAAGAGCTAGTCGTAAATGGTTACGTCGATGCAAGCTTTGGCACTGATCTGGACGATTCTCAATCGCAAACCAGATACATGTTTATATTGAACGGTGGAGCTGTCAGTTGGTGCAGTTCTAAACAGGCGGGATCTACATGTGAAGCGGAGTACATAGTTGCTTCGAAAGTAGCAAATGAAGGAGTCTGGATGAAGGAGTTCATATCCGATCTAGGTGTCATACCTAGTGCACCGGGTCCAATGAAAATCTTTTGTGACAATACTGGTGCAATTGCCTTGGCAAAGGAATCCAGATTTCACAAGAGAACCAAGCACATCAAGAGACGCTTCAATTCCATCCAGGACCAAGTCCAGGTGGGAGATATAGAGATTCGCAAGATACATACGGATCTGAATGTTGCAGACCCGTTGACTAAGCCTCTTCCACGAGCAAAACATGATCAGCACCAAGGCTCCATGGGTGTTAGAATCATTACTGTGTAATCTAGATTACTGACTCTAGTGCAAGTGGGAGACTAAAGGAAATGTGCCCTAGAGGCAATAATAAAGTTATTATTTATTTCCTCATATCATGCTAAATGTTTATTATTCATGTTAGAATTGTATTAACCGGAAACATAATACATGTGTGAATACATAGACAAACATAGTGTCACTAGTATGCCTCTACTTGACTAGCTCATTGATCAAAGATGGTTAAGTTTCCTAACCATAGATATCAGTTATCATTTGAGCGGTGGGATCACATCATTAGAAGAATGATGTGATTGATTTGACCCATTTCGTTATCTTAGCACTTGATCGTTTATTATGTTGCTATTGCTTTCTTCATGACTTATACATGTTCCTATAACTATGAGATTATGTAACTCCTGCTTACCGGAGGAACACTTTGTGTGCTACCAAACGTCACAATGTAACTGGGTGATTATAAAGGTGCTCTACAGGTGTCTCCGAAGGTACTTGTTGGGTTGACGTATTTCGAGATTAGGATTTGTCACTCCGATTGTCGGAGAGGTATCTCTCGGCCCTCTCGGTAATGCACATCACTATAAGCCTTGCAAGCAATTTAGCTAATGAGTTAGTTACGGGATGATGCATTACGTAACAAGTAAAGAGACTTGCCAGTAACGAGATTGAAGTTGGTATTGAGATACCGACGATCGAATCTCGGGCAAGTAGCATGCCGATGACAAAGGGAACAACGTATGTTGTTATGCCATTTGACCGATAAAGATCTTCGTAGAATATGTGGGAGCCAATATGAGCATCCAGGTTCCGCTATTGGTCATTGACCGGAGACATGTATCGGTCATGTCTACATAGTTCTCGAACCCGTAGGGTCCGCACACTTAAAGTTCGATGACGATTATATTATGAGTTTATGTGTTTTGATGTACCGAAGGTAGTTCGGAGTCCCGGATGTGATCACGGATATGACGAGGAGTCTCGAAATGGTCAAGACATGAAGATTGATATATTGGACGACTATGTTCGGACACCGGAATGGTTTCGGGGAGTATCGGGCATATACCAGAGTACCGGGGGGTTACCGAAACCCCCCGAGGACACTAATGGGCTTTTTGGGCCCAAGTGGAGAAGAGGAGGGGCGGCCTAGGGCAGCCGCGCGCCCCCTTCCCCCCAGTCCGAATTGGACAAGGAGGGGGGCGGCGCCCCCCTTTCCTTTCCCTCTCTCTCTCCTTCCCTCTCCTCTCCTACTCCCACTTGGAAGGGGGGAGTCCTACTCCCGGTGGGAGTAGGACTCCTCATGCGGCGCGCCTAGGGTGGCCGGCCCCCTCCCCCTCTTCCACTCCTTTATATACGGGGAGGCAGGCACCCCTTGAAGACACAACAATTGATCCCTTGGATCTCTTAGCCGTGTGCGGTGCCCCCCTCCACCATAATTCACCTCGATAATATCGTAGCAGTGCTTAGGTGAAGCCCTGTGTCGGTAGAACATCATCATAGTCACCACGCCGTCGTGCTAATGGAACTCTCCCTCAAAGCTTGGCTGGATCGGAGTTCGAGGGACGTCATCGAGTTGAACGTGTGCTGAACTCGGAGGTGCCGTAAGTTCGGTACTTGGATCGGTCAGATCGTGAAGACGTACGACTACATCAACCGCGTTGTGCTAACGCTTTCGCTTGCGGTCTACGAGGGTACATGGACAACACTCTCCCCTCTCATTGCTATGCATCACCAAGATCTTGCGTGTGCGTATGATTTTTTTTAAATTACTACGTTACACAACAGTGGCATCCAGGTGGCTGGCGGGTGTCTGTTTCTCCAACTTTAATTAGTTGAACCGACTGTGGCTACGCCCGATCCTTGAGAAGGTTAAAACAACACTAACTTGACGAACTATCGTTGTGGTTTTGATGCGTAGGTAAGAACGGTTCTTGCTCAGCCCGTAGCAGCCACGTAAAACTTGACACAACAAAGTAGAGGACGTCTAACTTGTTTTTGTAGGGCATGTTGTGATGTGATATGGTCAAGACGTGATGCTATATTTTATTGTATGAGATGATCATGTTTTGTAACCAAGTTATCGGCAACTGGCAGGAGCCATATGGTTGTCGCTTTATTGTATGCAATGCAATCGCCCTGTAATTGCTTTACTTTATCTCTAAGCGTTAGCGATAGTCGTAGAAGCAATAGTTGGCGAGATGACAACGATGCTACGATGGAGATCAAGGTGTCGCGCCGGTGACGATGGTGATCATGACGGTGCTTCGGAGATGGAGATCACAAGCACAAGATGATGATGGCCATATCATATCACTTATATTGATTGCATGTGATGTTTATCTTTTATGCATCTTATCTTGCTTTGATTGACGGTAGCATTATAAGATGATCTCTCACTAAATTTCAAGATAAAAGTGTTCTCCCTGAGTATGCACCGTTGCCAAAGTTTGTCGTGCCCAGACACCACGTGATGATCGGGTGTGATAAGCTCTACGTCCATCTACAACGGGTGCAAGCCAATTTTGCACACGCAGAATACTCAGGTTAAACTTGACGAGCCTAGCATATGCAGATATGGCCTCGGAACACTAAGACCGAAAGGTCGAGCGTGAATCATATAGTAGATATGATCAACATAGTGATGTTCACCATTGGAAACTACTCCATTTCACGTGATGATCGGTTATGGTTTAGTTGATTTGGATCACGTGATCACTTAGATGATTAGAGGGATGTCTATCTAAGTGGGAGTTCTTAAGTAATATGATTAATTGAACTTAAATTTATCATGAACTTAGTACCTGATAGTATTTTTGCATGTCTATGTTATTGTAGATAGATGGCTCGTGCTATTGTTCCGTTGAATTTTAATGCGTTCCTTGAGAAAGCAAATTTGAAAGATGATGGTAGCAATTACACGGACTGGGTCCGTAACTTGAGGATTATCCTCATTGCTGCACAAAAGAATTACGTCCTGGAAGCACCTCTGGGTGCCAGGCCTGCTGCAGATGCAACTGACAACATTAAGAACGTCTGGCAAAGCAAAGCTGATGACTACTTGATAGTTCAGTGTGCCATGCTTTACGGTTTACAACCGGGACTTCAACGACGTTTTGAACGTCATGGAGCATATGAGATGTTCCAGGAGTTGAAGTTAATATTTCAAGAAAATGCCCGGATTGAGAGATATGAAGTCTCCAATAAGTTCTACAACTGCAAGATGGAGAAGTATAGTTCTGTCAGTGAGCATATACTCAGAATGTCTGGGTATAACAATCACTTGATTCAACTGGGAGTTAATTTTCCGGATGATAGCGTCATTGACAGAATTCTTCAATCACTGCCACCAAGCAACAAGAGCTTCGTGATGAACTATAACATGCAAGGGATGGATAAGACAGTTCCCGAGCTCTTCGCAATGCTAAAGGCTGCGGAGGTAGAAATCAAGAAGGAGCATCAAGTGTTGATGGTCAATAAGACCACCAGTTTCAAGAAAAAGGGAAAAGGGAAGAAGAAGGGAAACTTCAAAAAGAACAACAAACAAGTTGCTGCTCAAGAGAAGAAACCCAAGTCTGGACCTAAGCCTGAGACTGAGTGCTTCTACTGCAAGCAGACTGGTCACTAGAAACGGAACTGCCCTAAGTATTTGACGAATAAGAAGGATGGCAAGGTGAACAAAGGTATATGTGATATACATGTTATTGATGTGTACCTTACCAGAGCTCGCAGTAGCACCTGAGTATTTGATACTGGTTCTGTTGCTAATATTTGCAACTCAAAACAGGGACTACGGATTAAGCAAACACTGGCTAAGTATTGGACGACTATGTTCGGACACCGGAATGGTTTCGGGGAGTATGGGGCATATACCGGAGTACCGGGGGGTTACCGGAACCCCCCGATGAGACTAATGGGCCTTTTGGGCCCAAGTGGAGAAGAGGAGGGGCGGCCAAGGGCAGCCGCGCGGCCCCTTCCCCTAGTCCGAATTGGACAAGTAGGGGGGCGCCCCCCTTTCCTTTCCCCCTCTCTCTCTCCTTCCCTCTCCTCTCCTACTCCCACTTGGAAGGGGGGGCGCCTAGGATGGTTGGCCCCCTCCCCCTCCTCCACTCCTTTATATAGGGGGAGGGAGGCACCCCTTGAAGACACAACAATTGATCCCTTGGATCTCTTAGCCGTGTGCGGTGCCCTCCTCCACCATAATTCACCTCGATAATATTGTAGCGGTGCTTAGGCGAAGCCCTGCGTCGGTAGAACATCATCATCGTCACCACGCCGTCGTGCTGACGGAACTCTCCCTCAAAGCTCGGCTGGATCGGAGTTCGAGGGACGTCATCGAGCTGAACGTGTGCTAAACTCGGAGGTGCCGTACGTTCGGTACTTGGATCGGTCGGATCGTGAAGACGTACGGCTACATCAACCGCATTGTGCTAACGCTTCCGCTTTCGGTCTACGAGGGTACGTGGACAACACTCTCCCCTCTCGTTGCTATGCATCACCATGATCTTCCGTGTGCGTAGGATTTTTTTTGAAATTACTACGTTACCCAACAGTTAGGGGCACGTGCACGAAGACTTCTCGACCGTTATTGACAAGGTTAGGTCGGCTTCGGTATGGGAACGGCGACAACACGTGTCGGCGGCTCATTCTTACGGCGCAATGGTCGTTCCGTAGTCCATGAACCTTAATGTATTTTTTATTATATTTGAGGTGTTTCGTACTTTCAGTGATTTTTTATAATAGATTTAATCATTTTCAAAAAAATATACTACAAGTTTCTTCTATAAGTCCAAAGCTCTATGTAAAAGCCGGTAGCACCTATGAACCAACCTGTGGTTGGATGGTTAGAGAGACTGTGTATCTCTAGCCCACCAAGGTTCAAGTCCTCGTGCTCGCATTTATGCCTGGATTATTTCAGGATTTCTAACGATGCGCATTTAATGGGAGGAGACGTTCCTGTCGGCGACGAGATGCCTACGGTGACTTCGTAAATTTCAAGATGATATGCCGGCTCAGTATTTCGAAGGTGCTCATATGGGTAGCGTGTGTGTGCGCGTTCATAAGAATGAGTGTATGCGTATGTATATAAGCGTTTGCATCTGTACTGTCTTAAAAAGAAAAGTCGGTAAGCACCCCTTGTTCACATCCATTATTTGGTGTTTCCATGTTTGACCATGAGTGAGTGCTGCAGTGTGCCTGCCCGGTTGTTTTTGTTGTGTTGCGTCCGCTCGCAAGTCCGTGTCCACTCCACCATGGCCATGCCACCATTTGTTTACTGCTCCCGCTCTGATCGTTACCTGTCGTCTCGGGCCCATCAGATTCTTCTCCGTCCTCAGCCTCGAGACAGAGATGGCGTGAGCGTTTGGTTACAAGCGTTGAAGAAACCACCTAGGGTTGCATGCTGGTGGTGGTCAAGTTAACCTCCCAATGAGCGGCGCGCGGTAATTTCTTAATTTTCATCTCCCGATGCCCCTGCCCTCACGCTGAGCTAAACAGTCAAAGTTGACAACGTCCATTTGGATCCTGCAAATCGAGCGGCTGCAAATCTGAGTCGGACCAGTGAGACTTTGAATGGAAAGCGAGGAGGACCGGGCGTCGACTCGTTGCCTGGGCAGCTAAGGCAGTCCATCCGAGTTCAAATCTCGGCTTGGACGCGTAATGCTCGCGGAGTTTCTTCTATAAAAAAATGTCAATGAAGATTAGTCTTTGTGTTAGTCTTATTTTTTAAAACAAAAAGCGAGATGTCTTTTTTCAATAAATGCAGGTCAAGACAATTTCTTCACCGGCATTTCTATGGTTTTCACTTTTCAGGCAGCAGTGCAAGTTGTAGGAACCGAATGTTGGGACAAAAACTGTTGACAGTTTTTCTTCTTCTGGAGTGAAGTTGTCAATAGCCGGCCAAAATCACCAATTTGATCCTTTTTGAGAAGTTTAGCACAAAATGGCTATATGAAAAAATTAGCACGATCTGGTACCTTGTCTACAACTCCAGTCCCGGCATTGATGCTAATTGTCCCCCGTGCTAGGGCATCTCCCACGCTGATCCGTAACCAGACACTGCACCCGTCCACGTACAAGGAGACCAGCCCGCAGACATGGATGTAAGAATCGGCCATCAAAAACTACATGTGAACATCTATTTTTTTTTAAAGTCTACATACATCCTCACGCTCAAAATAGCCGTTATAGTTTACCTAAAAGATGTTCAAATGCAGAAGTAGTTATAATTCAAATATTACACTCCAATAATGTTGTCCCCTTAACCGCCCACATATGCTCAATCATATTTTTCTTCGGTTGCTCATGAGTTGCTCGATGCCGAATTTTGTTGATGCATTTGAATAAAGTCATCAAATATGGCCGGATTCTGGTTCGAAAGTTCAATATGATCATCCATGTTCTCAAATTCAAGACCTACGGCAACATCCTCACCCTCATCCTCGATAATCATATTGTGCATGATCACACAACATGTCATCACCTCTCATAAGGTTTTTCGGATCCCACTGTTTAACAGGTCCATGAACAACAACAAAACGTGTCTGCATAACTCCAAATGCCCTCTCAATATCCTTTCTTGCCGCTTCTTGTTTTTGGGCAAAGTGAGACTTTTTTCTCGTCAACTGGGTCAGAGATGGTCTTGACAAATGTAGCCCACATAAGGTAGATACGACCAACCGGACATTAGCCCATGTTCTATTCATGACCATTGACAGTATAGTGGCAAGGGGAAGCTTTCCTTTCGGTCAGTCTGGCATACAATAGTGATCACTGCAACACATTGACGTCATTGTGAAACCCGAGCATGTCAAAGAAAGCGTGCCAAAGATCTTGTGATGTAGCTGCTTCGAGAATAATGATGAGCTTATTAATATGATCATAATATTGTCCTTATAGAGCCTTTCACTACTAGAGAAATGGTTAGCCGCAACTTTAATTGGTGGCGCGCCTTTTCCAATCAACGCCATCAATTTTTTTCAAATAGTGATGGTGTCGGCATATTTGATATGACACCTTTACATAGTTAGTGTTGGCGTTGCTTTTTTCCAACACACCACAAATTGGTGGGTCCATCTCTATGGCACAAATTAGTGGTCGAGTTATATTTCTATAGCGCCATAGGTAATTGTCTAGTGTTGGAGCGCTGGTTCCTATTACACCAGAAATAATTTTGTGTCCTTTTATTATTGGAATTTTTAATTTTGACTTTGAGTCTTTTTATAATTTTTAGTTTTTTTATAATTTTGTGTCTTTTCTATAATTTTGAGCCTTTTATTATTTTGAATCTTCTTATCATTTTGAGTCTTTTATTATTTTGAATCTTTTTTATTATTTTGAGTCTTTTATTAATTTATTATTACTTTGAATCTTTTTGTTACATTGAATCATTTTATAATTTTGATTCTTTTTATTGTTTTGAGTCTTTTATAATTTGGTGTCATTATTTTTATTTTTTTATTTATTTACTTTTTATTACTGTGAATCTTTTTATTCGTTTGAGTCATTTATTGTTTTGAGTCCTTTATTATTTTATTACTTTGAATCTTTTTATTATTTTGATTTTTTAATAATTTTGAGTCTTCTATTATTTTGCATCTTTTTTTTCGAATTTCGAGTCATTTCTTTTACAGATTTTAGGTTTTTCTATTTTTTGGATATATAATTATTTTGACTACGAGGGCCGACTGGGCCTAACCCAACATTGCGGCCGAGGTCCGACGGTGCCAGGTCAAAACCTAGGGGGGCTAAAGGGAAAATCCTATTCGCCGCACGCTGCGGCAAATTGTCGCTGTTTCGCAGAAGCGAGCGAGCGAACCTTTGGGGTTGGGCCGGCCCGTTTAACGTTGCACAGATATCGGGTTTGCCAACCTTCTCTGATGTTCCCAGCCGGTTTTTTCCGGTTTTCTTCTAGAAGGTTCCTGAACCGTTTTTTTATTTTCATTTCTATTTCTGTTTTGTTTTGTTTTGTTTTTCTTTTTTTTCTTTTCCTTTTGAAAAATGTCCATATTTTCAAAAAAAGTTCTCTTTTTAAAAAAATGATCATATTTTCTAAAAATATTCGTATTTTCGAAAAATGTTCAACTTTCAAAATTTTGTTCATGTTTTCAAATTTTGTTTGGAGTTTAAGAAAATTGTTTATGTTTTCAATTTTTGGGCTTTTGTTTCAAAAACTGTTTCCAATTTCAAGAAAAATTCACATATTCAAAAAATGTTCAGGTTTTAAAAAATTGTTCAGGTTTTGAAATTTTGTTCGGGTGTTTAACAAATGTTTGGTTTTTCAAATTTTGTTCAGAATTTCAAAAAATGTTCCCGTATTTAAATTCTTTCATAGATCCAAAAAATGTTCCTGCTTTTGAATTTTGTTGGGAGTTTCAAAAAATATGTTCCCATTTCGTGATTACAAATTTTGGTCAGAACTTGAAAAATGTTCATGTTTCAGAAAATGTTCAAGAATATTAAAAAATGTTCGCGATTTCTATTGTTTGGAATTTCATGAAATGTTCCATTTTAAAGTTTTTGTTCATAAAATCCAAAAATGTTCGCGGTTTCAATTTTTGTTCCAATTATAATGAAATGTTTCCACTTTTCAATATTTTTATATATTTAAAAATTCCCGTACCAGTTTTTTTTCTTCAGGAATTCAATAAATGTTGGCACTTTCTTGAAAATATAGATTAAAAAAAGTTCAACCTAGTAACTAATTCAGTTTCGCTACAACCATTCCGGTTCCACATCTATCATTAGTTCTTTTAATCCTGTACTGCTATAGTAGCAGCAGTAGTCGATAGCCCGAGTGGCTAGTACTGTTTGATAGTACGCAATTGGTCCCAGGTTCGATTCCTGGTCACGCGCGTTTCCTTTTTTGTGCTATATTTTTCGTCCCGCGGTAGAACTCAATGGGCCGGGCCAGTCAGCTCCCTCTCTGTGCGTCAGGCCGCCAATTTGACGCAAAGCGCGTCAAATAGGGGCTCCCGGGCTAAAGCGCCCGTTCAGGGAAATGATGCCCGCAGCTGCATCTGATGGGTCGGTCCACAACCACGAAGTGCAGCGAAAATGAATTTCTTGGGTCGAAAACCCCCGAAAATAGTTGCTCCGCCAGGAATCGAGCTCGCACCGTTTAACTCATATGCAGGTCGCATAACCACAAAGCTCCTAACCACACGCGAGACAATACAACACAAGCATTTTAAGAACAAAATGTAGCACGCTATTTACTCCACATACATACTAGGGAAACGTGATTTTTTTTTTGGAAAAATATGAACACAATTGAAAGTTCACAGATTAGAAAAATCATGAATTAGAAAAAGTTCATGTACTCCAAAAAGTTTATCGATGTTGAAAAAGAGTTCATCCATTTATAATAAAAGTTCATTGATGTTGAAAAAGCGTTCATCAATTTTCAAAAATTTCATCGATTTTGAAAAAAGGTTCATAGATTCTCAATTTTTTTCACAAATTCAAAAAATTATAATTTTGGAAAAAAGTTCATCAATTCCAAAAAAAGTTCAATAATTTAGGAAAAAAGTTCAAAAATTTTGAAAAACAAAAATCAACGACTTGAAAAAAGTTCATGGAATATTAAATGGTTCATAAATTTTGAGAAAAGTTCATCGTTTTAAATAATGTTCGTGCATTTAAAAAGTAAAAAATGTGTAGAAAATAATAAATAAATAACAAAAACCGCTCCAATTGTTTTTTGAAAAAAACCCGTCTGGAAAAGATTTCCCGAACAAATTAAAAGAATAGGAGGTACAACGAAGCATGTAGTTACAAGCAGTCAAGATGTTGTAGTGGTTAGTGAGATTGTCTTAGAAAGAAGAGGAACCCGATGCCTCCTTTCTCGACGCCTCCTCTCTCTCGATTCCCTTTTGTCGATGGCCATCTTCGGCCGATTCCGGCCATTTTTGGCGTCCCCGATGTTGTGGTACACTTCTAGACCGCCCCTCTCAATGCCATACACTCAGACCTCACATGTCGCTGCCATATCTTTGTAGGGTTCTAGCTACGACGACAAAGATGATGGCAGGTGAAGACGACTACGACACATCTCGGTGATACGTCTTCAACGTATCTATTGTAATGCCCGGATAATTATGCTACAATAAACCTCTGTTAATGGTACCATGTCATCTATTGGCAGCAGTAGTCGATAGCCCGAGTGGCTAGTACTGTTTGATAGTACGCAGTGGTCTCAGGTTCGATTCCTGGTCACGCGCGTTTCCTTTTTTGTGCTATATTTTTCGTCCCGCGGTAGAACTCAATGGGCCGGGCCAGTCAGCTCCCTCTCTGTGCGTCAGGCCGCCAATTTGACGGAAAGCGCGTCAAATAGGGGCTCCCGGGCTAAAGCGCCCGTTCAGGGAAATGATGCCCGCAGCTGCATCTGATGGGTCGGTCCACAACCACGAAGTGCAGCGAAAATGAATTTCTTGGGTCGAAAACCCCCGAAAATAGTTGCTCCGCCAGGAATCGAGCTCACACCGTTTAACTCATATGCAGGTCGCATAACCACAAAGCTCCTAACCACACGCGAGACAATACAACACAAGCATTTTAAGAACAAAATGTAGCACGCTATTTACTCCACATACATACTAGGGAAACGTGATTTTTTTTTGGAAAAATATGAACACAATTGAAAGTTCACAGATTAGAAAAATCATGAATTAGAAAAAGTTCATGTACTCCAAAAAGTTTATCGATGTTGAAAAAGAGTTCATCCATTTTGAATAAAAGTTCATTGATGTTGAAAAAACGTTCATCAATTTTCAAAAAAGTTCATCGATTTTGAAAAAAGGTTCATAGATTCTCAATTTTTTTCACAAATTCAAAAAATTATAATTTTGGAAAAAAGTTCATCAATTCCAAAAAAAGTTCAATAATTTAGGAGAAAAGTTCAGAAATTTTGAAAAACAAAAATCAACGACTTGAAAAAAGTTCATGGAATATTAAATTGTTCATAAATTTGAGAAAAGTTCATCGTTTTAAATAATGTTCGTGCATTTGAAAAGTATAAAATGTGTAGAAAATAATAAATAAATAACAAAAACCGCTCCAGTTGTTTTTTTAAAAAAAAACCGTCTGGAAAAGATTTCCCGAACAGATTAAAAGAATAGGAGGTACAACGAAGCATGTAGTTACAAGCAGTCAAGATGTTGTAGTGGTTAGTGAGATTGTCTTAGAAAGAAGAGGAACCTGATGCCTCCTTTCTCGACGCCTCCTCTCTCTCGATTCCCTTTTGTCGATGGCCATCTTCGGCCGATTCCGGCCATTTTTGGCGTCCCCGATGTTGTGGTACACTTCTAGACCGCCCCTCTCAATGCCATACACTTAGACCTCACATGTCGCTGCCATATCTTTGTAGGGTTCTAGCTACGACGACAAAGATGATGGCAGGTGAAGACGACTACGAGACATCTCGGTGATACGTCTCCAACGTATCTATTGTAATGCCCGGATAATTATGCTACAGTAAACCTCTGTTAATGGTACCATGTCATCGATTTTACTGTTGTTAAGTTCGCGTTGATTCAAAGTCGATTCCAAATTCAAATTTAAAATAAGTAAAAAAAGGCAAAAGTAAAGAAAAGAAAAGGAGAAGGCAAAAAAAAAAACCAGAAAAGTGGAGAGGCCCCCGCCCCTCACCGGACGTCGGCCCAGGTAACCCCCAGGCCGGCCCATGCGCCCCCCTCACTCTGGCTATAACCCCCAGGTGGCAACAAAACCCTTGCATCACCCCACTCCCCTGCACGATCCCCATGATCCCTCACTCTCTCTCGTTTCCTCCCCCTAGCCTGGATCTAGATCGACCCCCGCTCCCGATCCCGGCGCTGCCCGACGCCGCTCGCCGTCGGGCCCATCTCCTCCCGAGCAGCCTCTCGCCCCGCGCCGGACTACCCCCCATCGCCGCCTCGCGACCTCGACCTCTTCCCCGACCGGCCTCCTTGAGCCACGCCAACCCCGCTTCCCTCGATCGCTGGTGAGGCCCAAGGCCTCCCCTCCACCTCTGCCCGCGCCTCGCACCTGCCGTGCTGCTACTGCTTACGCCGCGCCCCACACTAGGTCGCACCCACCTCGGCCGCGCGCGTTGCCCCGCGTTCGGCTCCGCCTCCCGTCCCGCATCGGACTGCGCCCGAGCCCCCGTGTGCGCCACCATGGTCGCGTCCCGCCTAGCTCGCGCGCCCGACCGCCGTGGCCTTGCCGCGCCCGGGCCATGCGCTGACAGCCCCGGCCGCACCCCCCATGCGCGCCCACCGCCACCGATCCCTCTGGACCCCTGCCTCCCGCCACCACCCACTGCTCCCGGCCGCCCCGCCTCCTTCCGTGCCGCCCCAGCACGTCGCGCGCCTCCCCCCTCGCCGCGCTCCGCCGCCAGGCACGCGCTCGGGAGCGAGCCCGTTAGCCCAGCGCCCGTTTGGCCTACGGGCCAATGACAGATGGGGCCAACCCCTGTTAAAATGATATTGAAAAAAAAGAAAGAAAATAATAATTAAAAATCAATTAATTAACTAACTTAATTAATTATGTTTAATTATCCTTAGTTACCCGATTAGTTAATTAGTTTTGCTTAATTAGAAGGTGACAATGCCAGACGGGCCCCAGCTGTCAAATTGACCACTCAACTGACTATTTTGACTACTGACGTCATGCTGATGTAATAATTCTATTTTTGAATTAATTTAAATAATAATAAAATTAGAAATCATATATACCTTTGAAATTTGATATAAAATAAAGAGACATTTACATTTATGCCCCTAATTTGCGCCCACTCTCAGATTTACCCCTAAATTTTTTATGTGCTCAAATTTGCCCCTAAAAAGCATTTTAAGTCACAGGAATGCCCTTCCATCTGGTCAAAGTTGTTTGACCAAAACTTTGAAAATTCATAACAAATTCATACGAAGTCAGAAAAATGCAAATAAAATGTCTAAATGTTCATACAAACATCACCTATACGCGCATGTCATTTACGTCCCTCACCTACATGTACATTTATTTGCATTCACCCTAAATTGTTTTTTAATGTTATGAACCCTAAAAAGCTTTAAAGAGTGCTTTTTTCATGAACATAAATGACATGTGCATATAGGTGTTGTTTTAACGAGCATTTTGATATCTTATTTTGCATTCTTCTAAGTTCATATGAATTTGTTGTGAATTTTCAAAGTTTTGGTCAAACAACTTTGACCAGATGGAAGGGCATTCCTGTGACTTAAAATGCTTTTTAAGGGCAAATTTGAGCACATCAAAAAGTTAGGGGTAAATTTGAGTAGTGGGTTCGAGTTAGGGGCACAAATGTGAATGTCCCTAAAATAAACCGTACCTCGGATGAAAATACTTTATAGATGAAAGTTGCGGAGAACGACGAGACGAATCCGAATATGCAATCCGTTCGTCCGCCACACGTCCCTAGCATAGCGAACATGCAACCATCCCCCTCCGTTTCATTTGTTCGAAAATTCCAAACTTCGGGAAAACATTCCCGGATGTTATCCCCTCTCCGGTATCGAGTATCACTGCATTAGAACACCCATAGCCCTGCGTGTTACCCCGTCATGCATCTGTGTTGCATCTGTTTGCATTATATTTACTGTTTCTTCCCCCTCTTGTCTCCGGTAGACCCCGACCGCTACTGATGTCCCTGTGATCGACTAGGTCATCGACGACCCTTCTTCCCTTTCAGCGGAGCTTCCAGGCAAGCCTCCCCTTTGATCATCCCGATATCGCTCATTTCATTCTCTCTCTTGCTTGCATTAGATTTTGCTAGTGTAATTGATTTCTCCTATTCTGATGCATATATAGCCTGCTTTTGTACCTGCTATTGTTACCTACCCGCCTAGTATAGGTTGGTTGGTGATCCATCAGTGACCCCCACCTTATCCTCGTTGCCCCTGCTTCATCATCGATGACTCAATCAACATGATCGACGACCTGACCCGACACCTCACATCACATCACACCCCTTTTGTTGCTCGACTCTATAGAGCTACTATCGAGTGCCGAGGGTGATACCTCATAACACAGTCCTAATGATAACTCTGTAGTGCAGTTATTCGGTCGTGGTTATCGAGGGTGATTCCTCCTTCACCATTCCCGATATGAATCTGTTGTGCAGCCCCTCAAGTGTGAACCTCGAGGGTGATTCCTCCTACGTTCACCTTGATGATTACATCGAGTGGAATCCACCGAGGGTGATTCCTCGGGGTTTCCCCTTGATGTTTGGACACATGGTTAACTTGACTTTACTTGAGACCTTTGTGAAAGTCGGGCGAGCCCGGAGAGCACCCGCAAGGTAATTACATGGCACGACCGGGCAATCTGGGCCCTTGCCATAAGTCCACAAGACAGGGCGGCGGGGTCACATCGATTGTGAGTCTCTGCTCATCTCCACAAGCCCCTAATACACTAATGGTTTGGGTATTTGTTCCGAGTTGGCCTCTGGCCTTTACGCACTAACCACCACACGAGAATAGTTATGGGCCTCGGTGCCGTAGTATCAGCCGATGCTTTATCAAACGTCCAGTTCAGCATTGTGGCCAGGCCGGATCGCGCCATCCAGGCAGAGGTGGTGCTAGTATCCCCCTGCGCACAACGACCCGGAGTGCAACGGGCGATAGGCCCAAGACCCCGGAGTGCTTAGGATGTAGACCAGCGGGGACCTCTCTGCTGAGCCTAGGTAGGGCTGCGACGTGTTGATCTTCCGAGGCCGGGCATTGACTCAGAAAAGTGTGTCCTAATAGAGTAATCAAGCATGTTGGAAAACGTGGTGCACCCCCGCAGGGAAGATTATTTATTAATAGCCGTGTCCACGGTAACAGACGTTCAGACTTGTATCCTATTCTATTTCAACTAGAAATGGAGACTTGAGATATGTGATGGATATGTGGCTCCGAGATTGCTTTCTCGCGGGGAGTCGAGGAAGGATCTCTGGGCGTTAATTCTATAACATGTTTGTTAAATATAAATTGCTATTCTATACTGTTCTGAATGTTGCAAGATGCTTGGAGCTGCTTGAAGATGCTAGTCTTCGATATGCTAGGCCTTCCCCTCTATTCTGGCATTCTGAAGTTCAGTCCACAGATACAACCCTTCCATTTGATACCAATGCATACTTAGTATAGATCTAATGCTTGCAAGTACTTTGGATGAGTACTCACGGTTGCTTTGCTACCCCTTTCCCCTTTCTTCTTTCCAGTTGTTGCAACCAGTTGGTGGATCACCGGAGCCAGATGCCACCGTCGACGGATACTACTACATGGAGACCGCCAACGACCAGGAGTAGTTAGGAGGTCCCAGGCATGAGGCCTTGCCTCTTCGATCGTTGTTGCTTTTGTGTTTGCCTTCTTAAGGTAGTCTTGTCTAACTTTCGTCTGTACTCAGATATTGTTGCTTCCGCTGACTCGTTTGTGTATCGAGCTTTTGTATTCGAGCCCTCGAGGCCCCTGGCTTGTAATATAAAGCTTGTATTATTTGATTTTGTGTCTAGAGTTGCGTCGTGATATCTTCCCGTGAGTCCCTGATCTTGATCATACACATTTGCGTGTATGATTAGTGTACGATTGAATCGGGGACGTCACAAGTTGGTATCAGAGCCGACTGCCTGTAGGAACTCCCTTTCCAATTCCTTGGCCGAAATTGAGTCTAGTCACTGAAAAACTGTTTTACTAACATGGCTGTGTGGCTTACGGGCCCACGCCGCCAACTGGGTGGTATTAGGATCTTTTACTCCTCACCTATACTCTAGGACTCTGATCGCTCTTCTACTCGGGTTAAATGATTTTGCTAAATCTAACATTCGGATCTTGTGATCACATCCTCCCAGAGATTTGTATTATTCCTTTCATGAATTGAGAGCCAGGATCTGCTTCACTTTGTTCACGGGCCACAAAATCCTTTTATCGAGAGCAACCTGCGTTGTCCCCTACAGATTCCTCGCTCTAGTGGTTTTCTCTGACGTTGAGGTAGCCTTTGCTATGTTCGTTGTTGTATCCCTCCATCGTGTGCCAGCGTGCCACCTAGTATGTCCAGGATGATTCTCTTGTCCGAGCTCATACTAACAACGTGTAATTGGCTCTGTATGTGTATCTATATGTCTTTAATGACTACTGCTTTGTACATACACTACTGCAAGATGCTGCTAATGCGACACTACGATCAGAGACCCTTTGACGAAACTGTGTGCGATGCATCAATCGCAAACAGTGATGTAAAAAACGTCAAAAAAGATGCAAAGCATTTGCGACGACAGAGCCATCAAACACGGTTCAGATTTTAGTTGCGTGTGTGATGCGGGGCATATGGTTCAGTTCACTATACTATTTGCGATGAGATAGAAGTGTTGGGGAACGTAGCAATAATTCAAAATTTTCTACGCATCACCAAGATCAATCTATGGGGATTATAGCAACAAGAGAGGGAGAGGATGAGTGTATCTTCATACCCTTGAAGATCATGATGCGGAAGCGTTACAAGAACATGGTTGGTGGAGTCGTACACGCAGCGATTCAGATCGCGATCGATTCCGATCTAAGCGCCGAACGGATGGCGTCTCCGCGTTCAACACACGTACAGCCCGGGGACGTCTCCTCCTTTCAGCAAGGGGAGAGGAGAAGTTGAGGGAAAACTCTAGCAGCACGACGGCATGGTGGGGATGGAGCTCGTTGTTCTCCGGCAGGGCTTCGCCAAGCACTACGGAGGAGGAGTAGGTGTTGGAGGAGGGAGGGGCTGCACCAGGGGAAGGGTGCGACTGCCCTCTCTCTCCCTCACTATATATAGGGGGAAGGGGGGGGGGTGGACGAGGCTCCCTAGGGTTCCCTAGGGGATGGGTGGCGGCTACAGGGGAAACCCTAGATGGGTTTGGGCGCCCCCACCCCTAGGAAACTTGCCCCCCAAGCCGGGAGGGGCGGTTGCCCTAGGGAAGGCGCCCCCACCTCTCCAGGTTACGTGAGAGGGGTTGGGAGGGGCGCACAACCCATTAGTGGGCTGGTGTGCCCCCTCTCCTTGGCCCATAAGTCCCCCAACGCTTGCCGGGCCCTCCGAAACACCTTTCAGCCACGCTAGTCGTCACCCGGTACTCCCAGAACAATTCCGGACTCCAATACCCTTCATCCAATATATCGATCTTCACCTCCGGACCATTCCGGAGTTCCTCGTCACGTCCGAGATCTCATCCGGGACTCCGAACAACCTTCGGTAACCACATACTATTTCCCATAACAATTCTAGCATCACCGAACCTTAAGTGTGTAGACCCTACGGGTTCGGGAACCATGTAGACATGACCGAGACACCTCTCCGGCCAATAACCAATAGCGGGATCTGGATACCCATATTGGCTCCCACATGTTCCACGATGATTTCATCGGATGAACCACAATGTCGAGGATTCAGTCAATCCCGTATACAATTCCCTTTGTCAATCGGTATGTTACTTGCCCGAGATTCGATCGTCGGTATCCCAATACCTCGTTCAATCTCGTTACGGGCAAGTCACTTTACTCGTTCCGTAATGCATGATCCCGTGACTAACTACTTAGTCACATTGAGCTCATTATTATGATGCATTACCGAGTGGGCCCAGAGATACCTCTCCGTCATACGGAGTGACAAATCCCAGTCTCGATTCGTGCGAACCCAACAGACACTTTCGGAGATACCTGTAGTGCACCTTTATAGCCACCTAGTTACTTGTGACGTTTGGTACACCCAAAGCATTCCTACGGTATCCGGGAGTTGCACAATCTCATGGTCTAAGGAAATGATACTTGACATTAGAAAAGCTCTTAGCAAATGAACTACACGATCTTGTGCTATGCTTAGGATTGGGTCTTGTCCATCACATCATTCTCCTAATGATGTGATCCCGTTATCAATGACATCCAATGTCCATGGTCAGGAAACCATAACCATCTATTGATCAACGAGCTAGTCAACTAGATGCTCACTAGGGACATGTTGTGGTCTATGTATTCACACATGTATTACGGTTTCCAGTTAATACAATTATAGCATGAACAATAGACAATTATCATGAACAAGGAAATATAATAATAACCATTTTATTATTACCTCTAGGGCATATTTCCAACAAGAAGGACAGAAACAGGCAGCCAGATGTAGGCGTGTGCGATATACGACATACAGTTCAGTCGGATTAACTGTTTGTGATGAGGCGGAGCAACATAAACGGGCAACCAGATGAAGGTGTGTGCAATATACGACATACAGTTCACTCAGATGAACTGTTTGTGATTAGGTAACACAATATAAACGGTCAGCCATATCAAGGTGTGTGCGATATATGGCAAACAGGTTCCTAATTAGAAATGTGTGCAAAGACCCATAATATCATAGACAATTTCTGGTATACGATTATCAGCGATTGATGAATTCATCACCGATGGGTTTCCTAGTATGGTCCGTGTGCGTTGCCATTGCATACAGAACAACAATATATGTACTTATAAGGACTTGATTCCATAACCAAATTGAACATCCAATTACATAGGTGGCTAGTAGACACATGACCTTTGCACACACCAAAGTATGTTAAAAATGCCTACAAAACTCAAACAATGCATAAAAAAGCAAAACGAATGCTGAATAATTTCATACTTTTTAGGACGACACTCCTATAGTTGCATGTTGCCTCTGAGAATAAATCAAGTTGGGAAGAAACAACATATGTCGTTTCGCCCACATATAGGTGACAAGTTCCCTCTCGGAACCATGAGGCTTCTTGAGAGAAGCTCCGGTTTGTAAGAAGTTTATACCAAAACTTGTCCCAAATTGGACTATTTTTTTTTTACCACAACATGTTGGTGCCATGTCATAACACCATGCGATGTTTCATGATTTTGAGGTGAGTTTTCGATTTACAGTAATAAAAAAACCAGGTTTATCAACATTTACCGTCGAGTCGGCACCGCCCTGGATAGGCTTTTTCCTCGTGGGTCCCAAATGTCAGAATCCAAATCTGCCACTACCATGCAACTTCTACTGTTAAGAATTACATACCATTTGGTGTGCTAGCTGAAAAAAAGTTTGGTGGGCGAGAGCGGGCGCTAAGAACTTGCGGGTTCTGTAATGAGCAAAGATCAAAACCCAGTATGAAAGAAAATGGGTCAAACCCTAGTTGAAAAGGGCAAAAATGTCTAACTCTAGCTTACAAAAGGTACAAAAGCATGAGGATTAATTGTTCATCAGGTTTACACATAACCCGGATTGAACAGGGAATCACATCTAACTCAACCAAAGTTTTTGGCAGTCACAATCGAATGGATCGGTCCGATCCATAAAATCAAGATCCTGGTACAAAAGATCTATTGGTCCATGATGATGACAAGTTTTGTAAATATAAGCCAAGCACGATCAGAAGCCCTTAGGTCCACCTGAAACTTCTTTTTATGGTGTTCAACATACGGCTCCGTGAGAAATTTGTTGTTGAAAAACTTAATCCTCAGGGACAATAGCGCCCTCGCATTCCTCATGAAGAATGTGATAAAGCCAGTGTTTAGCTGGTTGGATGCATATCCTTCCATCGTTATTGTCTTCAAACGGATGTCATGAGATCTGAGAAAATCCTTGTGCTTCCTCTGCCATCGATTGGTTATACCTTTTTCATGAAGTCATAGTACCTAAATAGACATGAAGATTGAAAATAGTTAATTTCTAAAATAACGTATGTCAAAGGAGCGACAACCGAATAGTTAATTATAGTACATTATATATGGGATTTCAATGTGTGTGAAATCATCACCTTTATATACAAATTCTCCAGACATGGAAAGCATCGCAGCAAGCCAATAATGGTGTTCAGATCAAGACACCCTATATAAATATATAAGGTCTTGATAGAATCCAGCACCCCTGATACACCATGTATGGACAAGCTCTTCATTCAACGTAGAACATAATATTAGCACCGAAAGTGTACTCCAAGATGATATTTAACTTACGCGCACAAATGAAAAATGCAGATTACTAAAGTGTACATGGATAACATATAGTACTTGAAAAAGTGTGGAGCCAACCACCAACTTGGCACCTTCAAACGGATCAGGAAATACACCCAAGGTCTCTAGTTTAGGCGCAAAGACGACAGTTATTTGTGAAGGTTTATAACAACAATCAAGGAGCAACCTTTGAAGTGAAGGGGCATCTTCGATGATGAGCTCCTGTCCTTCAAAATGAATTTCAATGCTTACAAGGTGAGGCGACTTTATTTTGAGACAAGGGATATGGATTCCTAGTCCAAAAACAAGCACCAAACGCTCCAATGCAGGGCAGCTGGAGTGGATGATGCTATGAAGTGAGGCCACCGATAGATCAACAACCACAAGTGCAAGTTTTTTCAGTAGTGGGAGTCAAAGCATTTGTACCAGATTGTCTGCTAGATGGCACGGGTTAAGGTGGCGGTGTGGGGAGAGCAGGAAAACCATGAGATGGGCATCAGTGGTGAGGGCACAGATGCAACTCTTGGTGGTAACCTATCGCTGTAGTCATGGTAGAACTCAAGTTGTTGGAGTTTATCGAATTGACGGGATGTAGGCCAGGTGGCCGCCATGCATGGTATGTCTAGCAGGTAGCACGCTGGGATGCACATGCGTTTAACGGAGCCCTGGTGGGAGGAGATGATGGCTCCGGGGAGTTCAGAATCATCATCGACAGATAGCTGACGATAGTCAAGATTAAGAGGCACGCCGCGCCACAGAGTGCGCCACCGAGATGCGAGTACTTGTGTGAGGCAACCACCCTTGGTGGGAAGAAGGGAGATGATCTTCCCAAGGATGTCGTCCGGGAGATCGCTGATGTAGTCCGTCGGAGATTCTATTGGTTCCTCAGGTCCAGGGGTCGTGGCCGCTTCTGGACGTGTAGCCGGGTCCAAGATCTACATCCGGCGGTGGCACTGGCCGGAGCCTCATCTATGTACATGCCAATCTGAAAGAAAAAATGGCATAAAAATACATGTAGGACGTTCAAAATCAATTCTCAAGATCTGGCCATGAATTATTAGCACGCAAGCGAACCCTAGTCGAATTATTAGCAAAAATCATTTGTATAGAACAAACAATTAATCACTAACTCTATATGGATAACATTTAAACAATCAATACACTACGTGCATCTAACGGATCTTAATTACTCTGATTTCATGGACTGAGAGAACATAACCATAGGATTTGTATTCCAGAAAAATTATAGAGGGGGGGGGGAGTAACCAGAGAAAACACATGATATGTTGCTGCCACTTGAGCTTGTGTTGGTTTTTCCTTGAAGAGGAAAGGGTGATGCAGCAAAGTAGCGTAAGTATTTCCCTCAATTTTGAGAACCAAGGTATCAATCCAGTAGGAGACGACACACAAGTCACCGAATACCTGCACAAACAATCAACAACTTGCACCTAACACGATAAAGGGGTTGTCAATCCCTTCACGGTCACTTGCAAAAGTGAGATCTGATAGAGATAGATAAACGGTAAAGTAAATATTGTTGGTACTTTTGGTTTATAGATTGGAAAGTAAAGATTGCAATATAGTAGATCGAAAACTAGCAAGATGTAAACGAGATTCAATATAATGGAAAAGAGACCCCGGGGCCATAGGCTTCACTAGTGGCTTCTCTCAAGATAGCAAATATTACGGTGGGTGAACAAATTACTACCGATCAATTGATAGAAAAGCACATAGTTATGACGATATCTAAGGCAATGATCATGAACATAAGCATCACATCTGTGTCAAGTAGACCGTGCATCTACTACTATTACTCCACACATCAACCGCTATCCAGCATGCATCTAGAGTATTAAGTTCATAAGAATGGAGTAACGCATTAAGCAAGATGACATGATGTAGAGGAATTAACTCAAGCAATATGATGAAAACCCCATCTTGTTATCCTCGATGGCAACAATGCAATACGTGCCTTGATGCCCCTACTGTCACTGGGAAAGGACACCGCAAGATTGAACCCAAAGCTAAGAACTTCTCCCATTGCAAGAAAGATCAATCTAGTAGGCTAAACTAAACCGATAATTCGGAGACTTGAAAAGATATCAAATCATGCATACAAGAATTCAAGAAGAACCAAATAATATTCATAGATAAACTTGATCATAAATCCACAATTCATCGGATCTAGGCAAACACACCACAAAAGAATATTACATCGAATAGATCTTCAAGAACACCGAGGAGAACATGGTATTGAGAATCAAAGAGAGAGAAGAAGCCATCTAGTTAATAACTATGGACCCGAAGGTCTGTGGTAAACTACTCACGCTTCATCAGAGAGGTAATGGTGTTGATGTAGAAGCCCTCCGTGATCGAATCCCCCTCCGGCAGGACGCCGGAAAAGGTCCCAAGATGGGATCTCACGGGTACAAAAGGTTGCGGTAGTGGAAAAGTGGTTTCGTGGTTCCCCTCGATGTTTTTTGGGTATAAGAGTATATAAGGCAAAGGAACTCGGCCAGGGGAGCCACGAGGGGCCCATGAGGGTGGGGGGGCGTGCCCTACCCTCCTGGGCGTGCCCTCCTGCCTCGTGGCTTCCTTGTTGTGTCTCCGACTTCATCTCCAAGTCTTCTGGTTTGCTTTCGGTCCAAGAAAGATCAACGCGAAGGTTTCATTCCGTTTGGACTCCGTTTGGTATTCCTTTTATGCAAAACTCTAAAATAGGCAAAAAAACAGAAACCGTCACTAGGCCATCAATTAATAGGTTAGTCCCAAAAATGATATAAAATAGCATATAAATGCCTATTAAACATCCAAAACTAATAATATAATAGCATGGAACAATCAAAAATTATAGATACGTTGGAGACGTATCAAGCGTCCCCAAGCTTAATTCCTGCTCTTCCTCGAGTAGGTTAATGACAAAAACAGAACTTTTGATGTGGAATGCTACCTAACATATTTATCCATGTAATTTTCTTTATTGTGGCATGAATGTTCAGATCCGAAAGATTCAAGACAAAAGTTTAATATTGACATAAAATCAATAATACTTCAAGCATACTAACAAAACAATCATGTCTTCTCAAAATCACATGGCCAAAGAAAGCTATCCCTACAAAATCATATAGTCAGGCTATGTTCTATCTTCATCACACAAAATATTTAAATCATGCACAACCCCAATGACAAGCCAAGCAATTGTTTCATACTTTTGATGTTCTCAAACTTTTTCAATCTTCACACAATACATGAGCGTGAGTCATGGATATAGCACTATAGGTGGAATACAATGGTGGTTGTGGATAAGACAAAAAGGGAGAAGATAGCCTCACATCAACTTGGCGTATCAATGAGCTATGGAGATGCCCATCAATAGATGTCAATGTGAGTGAGCAGGGATTGCCATGCAATGGATGCACTAGAGCTATAAGTGTATGAAAGCTCAAAAAGAAACTAAGTGGGTGTGCATCCAACTTGCTTGCTCACGAAGACCTAGGGAATTTTGAAGAAGCCCATCATTGGAATATACAAGCCAAGTTCTTATAATGAAAATTTCCACTAGTATATTGACAACATAGGAGACTCTCTATCATGAAGATCATGGTGCTACTTTGAAGCACAAGTGTGGAAAAAGGATAGTAACATTGCCCCTTCTCTCTTTTTCTCTCATTTTTTTATTTGGGCCTTTTCTCTTTTTTATGGCCTCTTTTTTTCGTTTCTTTTATTTTTATTTTTCGTCCGGAGTCTCATCCCGACTTGTGGGGGAATCATAGTCTCCATCATCCTTTCCTCACATGGGACAATGCTCTAATAATGAAGATCATCACACTTTTATTTACTTACAACTCAAGAATTACAACTCAATACTTAGAACAAAATATGACTCTATATGAATGCCTCCGGCGGTGTACCAGGATGAGCAATGATTCAAGAGTGACATGTATGAAAAAATTATGAATGATGGCTTTGCCACAAATACGATGTCAACTACATGATCATGCAAAGCAATATGACAATGATGGAGCGTGTCATAATAAACGGAATGGTGGAAAGTTGCATGGAAATATATCTCGGAATGGTTATGGAAATACCATAATAGGTAGGTATATGGTGGCTGTTTTGAGTAAGGTATATGGTGGGTGTATGGTATTGGCAAAAATTGTGCGACACAAGAGAGCCTAGCAATGGTGGAAGGATGAGAGTGCGTATAATCCACGGGCTCAACATTACTCATAAAGAAATCACATAGTTATTGCAAAAATCTATTATTTATCGAAACGAAGTACTACACGCATGCTCCTAGGGGGGTAGATTGGTAGGAAAAGACCATTAATCTTCCCCGACCGCCAGTCATAAGGAAGACAATCAATAAATAAATCATGCTCCAACTTCATCACATAACGGTTCACCATACGTGCATGCTACATGAATCACAAACTTTAACACAAGTATCTCTCAAATTCACAACTACTCTACTAGCATGACTCTAATATCACCATCTTGATATCTCAAAACAATCACAAAGAATCAAACTTCTCATAGTATTTAATGCACTTTATATGAATTTTTTTATTATATCCATCTTGGATGCCCATCATATTAGGACTAATTTTATAACCAAAGAAAATTACCATGCTGTTCTAAAAGACTCTCAAGATAATATAAGTGAAGCATGATAGTTCAACAATTTCTATAAAATAAAACCACTGCCGTGCTCTAAAAAGATATAAGTGAAGCACTAGAACAATATTGTCTAGCTCAAAAGATATAAGTGAAGAACATAGAGTATTCTAATAAATCATGATTCATGCGTGTATCTCCCAAAAGGTGTGTACAATAAGGATGATTGTGGTAAACTAAAAAGCAAATACTCAAATCATACACGACGCTCCAAGAAAAACACACATCATGTGGTGAATAAAAATATAGCCTCAAGTAAAGTTACCAATAAATGAAGAAGAAAGAGGGGATGCCTTCCGGGGCATCCCTTAGCTTAGGATTTTGGTTGTCCTTGAATTTTACCTTGGGGTGCCTTGGGCATCCCTAAGCTTAGGCTCTTGCCACTCCTTATTCCATAGTCCATCAAATCCTTACCCAAAATTTGAAAACTTCACAACACAGAACTTCAACAGAAAATCTCATGAGCTCCGTTAGTATAAGAAAACAAATCACCACTTTAAGGTACTATTGTGAACTCATTATTTATTTATATTGGTGTAGTATCTACTGTATTCCAACTTCTCCATGGTTCACACCCCCTGATACTACTCATAGATTCATCAAAATAAGCAAACAACACGTGAAAAACAGAATCTGTCAAAAACAGAATAGTCTGTAGTAATTTGTAACTCTTGAATACTTCTGTAACTAAAAAATTCTTAAATGAATTGGTGGACATGAGGAATTTGTCTATTAATCTTCTTCAAAAAGAATCTCTACTATCTAAAAGAATCGCAGCGTTCCGTTTCCCCTCTTACGTCGCTCGTGATCGTCGTCCCCTGTTCGCTTGCCTCGTCTAGCCGCATATGGGCCAAGCCCCACAAAAGCCCACATCTCACTCACGATTTCATCTCCAACAACACAGGCATGTCGCTCAAAAGGTTCTAAAATAAACACATCGCTCAACCTCGATCTGGCTAGGGTAGGTTAGCGTCGGCTCCAACCCACTCCTCAGCCACCGCTCATCCTCTCTGTCGCTCGACTACCTCCGTTGCTGCCCGCCCTCCTCGACCCGACCTCACCGCCACCCTTGCCGCCGCGGCTGCTGGTCCGCCGAGGCCTACCACCCCTAGCCCACATCATGTTGAGCTCTCTGATCTAGTGGCTATGCCCACACCAGCCTGGCCGGCATCGCGCCAGTCATCCATGTTGATGTCACTCCACCAGCGGTTATCCTTCTCATTGCTCCATCGACAATTGCTCCATCACGGTGCGTAAGATTGGCGAGTTGTGGCTGGGGATACATGAGGTGGCCGCAAAGAAACAACATTACTGGTTCGGGATGCGACACCGGCCGAACAAGATCCATGGATAATAGATTAATTAGTAACTGTATAATTAGATGATTTTTGGCAATTTCTTGGGAGGCTGCATGGTGTTTCTTAGATGACTTTCCCCCCTGTCATCAAAAGAATAGAGTGCCATATCACGATACAAATTCATCCAAACACTTGTGTTTGTACTCAATTTACTGGTTCGGGATGCGACACCGGCCGAACAAGATCCATGGATAATAGATTAATTAGTAACTGTATAATTAGATGATTTTTGGCAATTTCTTGGGAGGCTGCATGGTGTTTCTTAGATGACTTTCCCCCCTGTCATCAAAAGAATAGAGTGCCATAACACAGGCATGTCGCTCAAAAGGTTCTAAAATAAACACATCGCTCAACCTCGATCTGGCTAGGGTAGGTTAGCGTCGGCTCCAACCCACTCCTCAGCCACCGCTCATCCTCTCCGTCGCTCGACTACCTCCGTTGCTGCCCGCCCTCCTCGACCCGACCTCACCGCCACCCTTGCCGCCGCGGCTGCTGGTCCGCCGAGGCCTACCACCCCTAGCCCACATCATGTTGAGCTCTCTGATCTGGTGGCTATGCCCACACCAGCCTGGCCGGCGTCGCGCCAGTCATCCATGTTGATGTCACTCCACCAGCGGTTATCCTTCTCATTGCTCCATCGACAATTGCTCCATCACGGTGCGTAAGATTGGCGAGTTGTGGCTGGGGATACATGAGGCGGCCGCAAAGAAACAACATTACTGGTTCGGGATGCGACACCGGCCGAACAAGATCCATGGATAATAGATTAATTAGTAACTGTATAATTAGATGATTTTTGGCAATTTCTTGGGAGGCTGCATGGTGTTTCTTAGATGACTTTCCCCCCTGTCATCAAAAGAATAGAGTGCCATATCACGATACAAATTCATCCAAACACTTGTGTTTGTACTCAATTTGATTTCTATTTATGCATGATTAACTGTTACTGTTATGTTTGGTCATGCTGATTGCTAGCTAGGAAACCAGGGCCGTCACGAAAGCGAGCAAAGCAATCAAGAGATCAACTTCTGCCACCGTGGACGCAGGAGCCGGAGACAGCAGCTCCATGTCCATGGCGCCTACACCCGGTCCCGGCAGGTTGAACAAACTCAAGCAGTAGCCGTCGCCGCCGTTGCCTCTTGGCGTCTACTTCAACCAGACGAATGCGGATAGCATGGGGTTCCTCAACCGCTGGATCGCTAGCGACGAAAAGATGCCAGACGCGCGGGGGTTGATCTTCCACGCCAACATGTACGCCAACGACTCCTATGCGCTGCAGCAGCTTCACCCGCCGGCTAGCGCCCACGCGGGCTAGCACACCTGGTGGTTCCTCGGCGAGTACAAGTTCCAGAGTCCGTGTGCAACGACCAGGAACAAGCACGCCGTCCGCAGCGTCCGGACCAGCGGGTAATGGCCGCTGGAGCAGACCAAGGAGGAACTTCCCGAAGAGGGTGGGCTTAAGGATAACCTCGGGTTCTACTGTGTCTTGTCCCTGTCCAAGAAGTGCTAGACATTGTGGCTCATACAGGAGTTCACCAGCGACAGGGACAGGGGCGCTGGCAGGAAGGGCGTGCCCGCGCTCCACAAGCTCTATGTCACGCTGCGTGCCACCGATGAGGGCCTGAGAGGAGTCTACGTGGAGGACGGACTGACGGCGGGGAACAAGAAGCCTGTCCCAGCAGACTTTTTCGTCGCTGCTGCCGCGCTAATTCCCCTGGGGAGTGTTCGTGTTTTCCAGCAAGAGCAAGTTGAGCCGCTGTAGGTGTCAAATCTGCCGCCTTCACCCCCACCTCTTCCTCATTACGGCAGCGACGACCAAAACTTCATGAAGTTATTTGGATGTGGTATATATGGATCAATGGCATAACCATGTGTCTTTTGTAGCATATTGCTTAGGTGTGAGGGGTAGTAGCAGTAAGGGCCTTTGTGGCCTTATGTCCTCCCTTTCCTCTAGTCTCCTGTTACCTCCCTCAAGTCCAGCGGCTGGAGTCCACATGACCAGCTTCCCCCTTCGTGTGGGTGAGGCAAGGAGATGACAGATCCGGAAGCACTTGCAGAGAATGAAGCCAACGTTGTCGCGGCCGGCGGAGTCCACGCCATCGTCTACCTCATCTTGTCTATGGCAAAGGAAATCACGCTCGGTTCATTTCTGCACCCATGTTTTTGTTCAAGTCATTTTTCGTTCCCAGGTTGATTCGCTTTCCTATAGCTTCTACATTTGTAAATTTATTTATTTATTTCTGAAGTAATAGAGTATGTTTGAGATTGTGTTTTCCTAAATAATTTAAGTATATGAATGGGTTGTATAGTATCTTTAGTTAATACTATCCACCATATTTACACATTTTCATTTGATAATGGAAATAATTGTAGGGAATAGAAAAGCATAAGCTCACATGGGTTGGTTATTTAACTGGGTTTTCAGTTTTCTCATAGACATCTACAGATTTGGACCAACAATACATGATGGTCGGCGGGTTATTTAACTATGGTCTATTTTCTTCATTATCGATTTGTTAGCTCTGCAGCTGGGAGTCGTGGACGTCATTGGAAAGGAAATAACTTGCACAGGGCGTATAAGGAGATGCCAATGGAAAGGAGATGAGTTGAGTGTGTGTTTGGAGATCTCAAAGAAAAAGAAATTGAGAGTGTAGAGTGGTCAAGAGGAGGAATCAAGCCAGTCCTATTTTATTTTATTTTGAACTTGAGCCAGTCCTATATTTGTCACAAGACATGGTGGACATTTGGTTGATGCCCATCCCCCCAAAAGGAAAATAAAAATATTTGATTGATGCATTCCGATTTTTTTTATCAGGCTGAAAGAGTCTTGTTAGGGTACACATTCATCATAATAGAGGTGGAATTTTAATATAATCACAATTTTGTATTTTTATCCAGTGTAACTTTTCTCAATATATTTTGTATCCCATAGAAATGCACGGGCATTCACCTATAATAATACAAGAAAGTCAAGAATGTTGCCCTAAAGATATGGTTAAACACATTCAACATATACCCCTGTTGCAATGCACGGGCAACTAAATCATAGGTAGGAACTGATAAAAATTTGTTTACATAATCACATTCATATTTACAAGCAATAACAAATTAACATGTTGGAATATTTATAACCCTTTGCAATGCACGAGCATTGTCCTAGTCAACTTAAAAGCACTCTTCTGTTAAAAATGACAATTATTCTCGTGAGCGCAAAGTTCCTATTTTTTCCAGCAAGATCAAATTAACTTTCACCCAAGTCTTCCCAAAGGTTCTACTTGCCACATACACTAACTAAAACATAAAACCACATCTAAACAGAGGCTAGATGAATTATTTATTACTAAACAGGAGCAAAAAGTAAAAAACAAAAATAAAATTGGGTTGCCTCCCAACTAGCGGTATCGTTTAACGCCCTTAGCTAGGCATTGGTAATTTCAATGATGCTCACATAAAAGACAAGAATTTAAGCGCAAGGAGAGCATCGTAAAACATGTGACAAACACACTTAAGTCTAACATACTTCCTATGCATAGGTATTTTATAAACAAACAAATTATTAAGGCAAACAAAAACTAGCATAAGCAAGGAAGAAGAAAGAGACGATAGCAATCTCAACATGAAGAGAGGTAATTTAGTAACATGAAAATTTCTACGACCATATTTTCCTCTCTCATAATAATTACTTGTAGGATCATAAGCAAATTCAACAATATAGCTATCACAAAACATATTCTCAGCACGATCCATATGCATGCAAAGTTGACACTCTTCCAAAATAGTGGGATCAACATTAACTAAAGTCGTGACCTCTCCAAACCCACTTTTATCAAAAATTTCATAAGATTGAACATACTCCAAATATGTGGGATCTAAAGTTGACACTCTTCCAAACCCACTTTCAATAATATTGCAAACACTATTATCAATCTCATATTCATCATGGGGCTTAAACAAATTTTCAAGATCATAAAAAGAATCGCCCCAATCATGATCATTGCAACAAATAGTAGACATAGCAAAACTAGCATCCCCAAGCTTAGGGTTTTGCATATTACTAGCACAATTGACATTAATAGAAGAGACAATATCAGGTGGAAACCCCATATTCAGTGGAAGCATGGAAACTTGAGCATAGGTTGTTGGATCTTGTATCTATGGACTACATTCAGCCATAACTGCTACATGCAGTTTTGCAGGAAAACGCCGGCTGCCAGCAATTCTATTCTACACATAACCCCCTACCCATTGCATGTATTACAACAAGTCTGCACATGTCCCCACATACGCCTGTGCTTCCATATATGAGCCCCATAGCACAGCTAGCTTAATTCGATATCATAAGTGAGTTTAAATTAGAATCATAATATAATATTGAAGTCTCCCAGTTCCTTGTAAATCCAAGTAAAACAAACAACAGCTAAAACCATTGCCCAGATCATTTTCGTCAACCATAACCAAAACCATTCCCCAGCTCAAGGACACACCTGCACTTCGCACAGCACATTCTAGCAATTGAAATCATTGTCTAAATAATAAACTTAAAGCAATCAGTTCAGTTGCACACAGTGTCATTATGCAGCATCAATCTTATTCAGTCACTTAAGATAATGCTTTACTGCAATACATAGTTACAAAATAGAGTATCATTAACTGATGGCAAATCAGCAGCTTTATACATCGGTCAGTCATAGAGCACATCGCTCCGGTACACTAGCTAATAACTTGCATAAGCTTCATAGAAATCATTGGCTGCGTTCAAATCTGTAAAGGTCATCCTATGGCTGGCCTGATGTCATCATCACACTCTGGAGTACAAGCCGAGCCTAAAATTTTGACGAAAATCATAACGGATTTAACATGCTGGAATATAAGAAATTATAAGCATGTACATATTAGTTAAACAAGTACTTACACAGAATGGTGCACTGTACATTTTCTGTGGTGTGGTGAATACATTTTCCGAACTTGGTCTAGTGTGGATGTATGATTCTGCATCAGACTGTACATCGCAAATAGCCAAAGGTGGAGCCTTGCTCAGTTCACTGTGGCATTCCATAGCTATTGCACAAAAAAGATATACAATTGGTAAGTGGAAAGCAAATTATCATAGGAGTCGGTCAATATGTGTCTTCTGGAGAATAGCATGGAATAAAATAAACTGTTAGAAAGAACATTCTAGTGTTAGAAATACCTAATCTCAGCTCACTTCCCCAATCAATTGCAATATAAATTAAAACTGATAGCTAACATCATTCATACAATTTCCTATGCTCAAACAATTTCAATTCCCTTTCTTATATCCCAGCATGAGCATGAGCATACCACACAAAAGTTTATACAAAGTAATGATTTCCTTAATTTAATAACTATACACTAACAAATATGCCTAGAACCACCATCATGTTGTACAGTACTGTGAAATTAGCATGATACGACCTACCCGTTGCTGCATTAATATAACAACTACATACTAGATGAATTAGACTTTACCAACTTCCTCAAGACGAAAATATAAACTGAACTTGCTGGATCTTGGTTTGGGTGTACACTGATCTTGCGTACCCAGTATTTCAATGTATAATTATTTCTTTCATCATGGACTATGCATGCTGGAAATATGTGTTTTTTGCATTACATAAACTGAGAGTTCAAGTGTTCTACATTCCAGTTGGTGACAGATTCTTGTGATAAACGCCTTAAATGTAAGAGGTTTCTCTCAGTTATGGCTATATCTAGTGTAAACAATTTTCTGGTTATGCTTATTTTTAGACCTACAGAGAGGCTACTGAAACTGCTTCTGTTGAGGAAAAAGGCTTTGTAGATCCTGTTCGAAAGACTAATCTTGAAGTAGAAAACCGGAATCCACGACCTTGTCCTCTATTTTTCCTTGGCAAATCTAGCCCAACTAGAAGAGAATATGGCACATCATAAAAGATGAAAAATGTGATAGAAATCCTCATACCTTCCGACCTGGATCCAGTACCAATTCGATGGGAAGCGCTCAGAGGAGGATTGGCGCGGTGCGCCAGCCGCCGGAGAGGAGAGACGCCAGCTGCCGCATGGAATTAGCCGCACCGGTCGGTCGCCGGCCCTGCGGGAACGAGGGCTTCGTGGTGGGTTGGCGCAGTGGGCTACCCGCCGGAGAGGAGAGAAAGCAGCCGCTGGAGAGAAATTAGTCGCGTCGGTCGCCAGTGGCCGGCCATGCGCGGGACGAGGGCGTCTTGCTGGGCGAAGCCACCATCTCCAGATCTCCTAACCCTAGTTGTTGATGAACGGAAATTGAATCGGGATAGCTCCATGAATTAAGGCACGTGATGGCTCAGGTTCCATTAGCATGTTGTACTACTACGGTACAGTGAGATTACGGGGTTGTTTTTGCAGTTTGTACATCTTTTCATCTCACACCACACACTTTCTATCGAACGGCACATGATCGAGTTTCCATGCTTTCACTGAATATATGGTTTTCATCAGATATGTACTCTTAATAGAATTTGTAATAACATCATTGCAATCATGCTTTTCATCGAAGGAACTATCAAGTATGGGTGCAATAGCAACAATATCATGTTTAACATAAGGGACTATAGCAAATCCATCTCCATAAATATTGACATCATGGCCACGAGAATAGCAAGCATCATGTTCATCAAGGGATATTTCAATCAAATCATCGGAATCATAATTATCTATATATTCATGCATATCATTATTTTTTTCCAAAGCAACGGTCATTCTTTCAATAAATTCTTTGACATAGACATTATGAGCATAGTTTTAATAGCCATATTTAAGTATGTCAAAATTTTCAGATTTGTAGAGAGTAATATCATACTTTTCAATCAAAGAAGCAACTTCATAAGCACCCTTAAAAGCAACAAATTCTTCAATTTGTTCGATATCATAGTAACTATAATCACCCTTTGCATAAGAAGATAAGATTTCATTATCACTAAACTGACATAGGTAGGGAAGGTGTTTTTTAGGGTTCTTAGAGCAACAAGTAAAATCATAAATTTCACAAAGATTCCAAACATAGCATAACAAACTATTTATTTTATTCCATAAGAGTCTCCTTTTTTTAGACAAACGGTGACGCACAAAATGTGCATGCTCATCTAAGATTTTCCCTCAACTAAGCTAGTTGGGGTTTCAGCACGAGCACATATAGATCAAAGATGATCCAAGTAGAACACATTAAGTGGATCCATATTAATATATTTTTAGCAAGCAAAGATGCAAGCAGAATAGAACGCACATGGAAACACAAGCAAACATAAGATGGAACAAAAGAAGGGCAAAGAAAAGGCAAAGGTTTTAGAAAATCATTTTAGAAGTGGAGGAGAGGAAAACGAGAGGGAAATGGCGAATAATGTAATGCAAGGGAGAAGAGTTTATGATGCGTACTTGGTATGGCTTGACTAGACGTAGATCTCCCCGGCAATGACTGAAGAAATGCTTCTTGCTACCTCTTGAGCTTGCGTTGGTTTTCCCTTGAAGAGGAAAGGGTGATGCAACAAACTAGCCTAAGTATTCCCCTCAGTTTTGAGAACCAAGGTATCAATCCAGTAGAAGACGACACACAATGTTGGGATCTACGGTAGGGTGCGTCGACTGCAAATTAAAATTTTCCTACACGCAGAACAACCAAGAACATGCTACGAGAGATGGATCACAGTTTGTTACCACTAGACACGCAGTGCCGTGCAGCGGAAGAAGAGTTGGGGCAGCGCGTCCGCGTGGATCGTCTCCTCCTCGTACGATCTCCCTCGAATAGCCGGTCATCCGATCCCACGTACAAGTTCACCAGAGCGACGCAAGTGCACCGCCTCTAACGGTATCCGCGCGTGCAGGAGGAACACCGTGCGACGGACTGCTAGGTCCGATCACACAGTCGGCGGCGAGTGGAGGTGGCTATTCGCAACACATGCAAAGCCCTAATGACGGCGCCGAAGTGATCACCTGCCTGAGTGTGCCGCACCTCCCCTTTATATAGGCGTCCGTCGTGGGCTCAACACTTGGGCCTCGCACGGACTCTAAAGCCCATAAGTCTACTCGACCACAATCCGAATACATCTCGGATCACATCCGACCAGTGTTGTCGGATCCGACCTCGTAGGTTCCTTCCCTTAAGTGCGCGACCCCTTAGGTTCAAGTCGGCTTGGTCACAGTTCGGATCACCTCCGACCTGCACGGTTGGTAGCGGCCTCTAGCAAGGCGTGCCGACCACCAAGCAGACTATGAAGCTGGTTAGGCGAACCTGTACAACATGTCACACTTCTGTTTCCTTTGTCGCACGATATATGTTGTCGGGCTCAAGGCGAGACTGTCATCCTTGTGCTAGCCCGACATTTTTCTCATTCCAGTGATACCGACCACTATCCGGATTATCTCATAATCCTTGTCGCATGACCATGCTTTTCCTGGTCGGATCACACGAGGGTAAGGATGGCAATTTTATCCACGGACATGGATAGCCGCGGATATCCGACCCGAATGGACAGGGTTTGGATACAATTTTATACCCATGAACATCATCCAAACCCGACCCGACTAATCGTGGATAGGGCATGGGTATAACTTTATACCCATGGATATATCCGAACCCGACCCGTAAGTATATACCTTGTCAGCTTTTCTTATTTATAATAAAAAATCAAAGGAAATTTCCCTAATCCCCACTGAGGAATTACTCCACCGCTCCTTCCCATTCTTATCTCCTCGGTAAATGACTCATGAATCATCATTAAATATCTTCTCGTCTCCTCGACTCTTACTCCTGCGGACCTAGATATAGCCTACGTCGCCGTCCACATGTGGTGCCGCACTGCAGCAACCCACTCATGGGGAAGGTGGCTGGCCAAGTCCATCTCCATGCATCCGCCCCACTCCTCCATCTCCATAGATCCGCCCCACTCCTCTATCTAAGCTTTTCCAAGCACGCAAGATACCACCAGTTCACATGTGCGGCAACGAGGTGGAGCACGACGATGCAGCGTGCGGCGGGGCACACGGCCAGGAGTATGGCGGCGTCACCGAGGTGCAGCGAGGCCAACGCAGAGGGCGACGAGGAGCAGCACCACGTCGTGGAGGTGACAACCACACCAAACAACCAACCATCAGGGTAAGTTTTTTGTTTCTGCTCGTGTACATCTAGTGCTCTTGTTCATGGATATGCATGGCGTACATGCTTGTTCATGACTTTGTATTATTAGTAATTGGAGTAGAGACCAAGAGATTCACAGTGGTCAATTTATGTTTGTTTGTTGGTGGCAGTAAAAAAAATGGACTTTACAACATGACCTGATATGTATTCTGTCCTAGTTAATTTCAGTCAGATTTGACTACAAATCTGACGAAAAAATAATATCCGGCTGCAAATCAGAGAACAAAACATTGTAGTGGTCAATTCAAGTCGATTTTACTTTTCTACACATGACCTGATCTATATATATGCATCTCAATTAGTAATTCTTGTTTACCAAATCAGTCAGTTCGTTTTTGAATTTCAATCAAGTTGGTTATAAAAGATCTCACAGTCCCTTGCTTTATCTATTTCTTAATTTGGTTTTAAAAATTGCATTTTAGGTACTACATTTGTACGGTTCATACATTACGTACGTAGTTCCATTTTAACTGAAACGGAAGGCTTTCTTCATTGTATAGGGCAATGGCTTCTCATGATGGAGCACAAGGCGACGCTTGGGCTATCGTTGGGAATTTGTTACATAGTGCTCCTTCATCACCTAAATGTTGCATTTCAAAGTGTTGTTGATGATGAAGAAGAAACTATGGTGACATATTCCACTCATTATAGTTGATTTTTACATGAGACAATATTTGTTTTTTTTTCTTCATATTTTCAACTATTGTTCTTATGTTCTGTTCACATCAAGGATGCGCGAGTCTATCATAACTGAAGATTAGTGCGCCATGCGCTGAAGAAAGAAGATGATGCCTAAAATAATATATTTTTTCATTCATAATGAGAACTATGATGTACATATGTCTCCTGGTTGTTCATTTTTATTATTTAATGTTGGACTATTCATATGTCATTCTGTAAGAAACTAAGACTGAGAAATTATGCTGGGCTATTCCTATGTCTGTGAGCATTTGAAAACTTATTTAATGTTGTGCTGTTGTGCAATGCCATTTTAAGAGAATCTGAGTCTTCATTTGAATGTTGTGCCATGCTATGTAATTTTTTAAGGTATTATGTATACGTGTTTGATAGGACACGATGGACATCCATCGGTTATGGATATCCATCGGGTTTGGACATGGACATAACTTTTTGCCCATGGTTTTTTTCATGGATGGGCAAAGAATATCCTCATGGAATCGGATATGGATTTGATATTGTTCAACCCGGGCCGAACCCGATCTATGTGTCTGACCTTGTGGTGATTCCTCGGCTCCTTGGCTTGTGCGATGGCACCAAAATTATCACAATAAAGGTCCAACGGTTTTACCGGGACTGGGAAAATACCAAGATCATCCAGAAAATGCCGGATCCAAACACCTTCCTTTGCAGTTTCACAAGCCGCAATGTATTCGGCTTCTGTGGTAGAATCGACCACCGTATCCTGCTTGGAACTCATCCAGTGCACTGCTCCACCGTTCAGGACGTACACGAATCCAGACTGTGATCGGCAATCATCTCTGTCGGTTTGGAAACTAGCATCGACGTAACCCCTTACGACGAGCTCTTCCTCACCTCCATAAACTAGGAACATCTCTTTAGTCCTTTTCAGGTATTTTAAAATAGTCTTTTCCGCTGCCCAGTGACTCTCACCTGGGTTGGCCTGGTATCTACTTGTTAGGCTTATTGCAAAAGCAACATCAGGTCTTGTACATATCATGGCATACATGATGGATCCGATTGCCGAGGCATACAGAATCCTACTCATCCTGCTTCGCTCATCAGATGTCAAAGGACTCTGAGTCTCGCTTAGCCTTATACCATGTGAGAGTGGCAAGAACCTTTTCTTTGCCTCACTCATGTTGAATCGTTTCAACACTTTATCTATGTACGTGCTCTGGCTCAAGCCGAGCAGCCTCCTCAATCTATCTCTATAGATCTTAATGCCTAAAATATAGACTGCCTCACCAAGGTCTTTCCTCGAAAACTTGCCATTCAATGACTCCTTGACCGAGTTTAGCATCGAAACATTGTTCCCGATCAGTAGTATGTCATCCACATACAAGATCAAAAACACTATCGAGCTCCCACTTAACTTCTTGTATAAACAAGAGTCCTCTTCACTTTTGATGAAACCGAGACCAGTGACAACCTCATCAAAACAAATATTCCAAATCCGAGATGCTTGCTTCAACCCATAAATGGATCTCTTGAGCTTGCATACCTTACTAGTGCTAGTCGGATCGACAAAACCCTCGGGCTGTATCATATACACGTCCTCGATTAAATTTCCGTGAAGGAAAGACGTTTTGACATCCATCTGCCATATCTCGTAATCGAAATATGCAGCTATAGCTAGTACAATCCTCACCGATTTCAGCATCACTACCGGTGAGTAAGTCCCGTCGTAGTAAACTCCTTGAACTTGTCCATAACCTTTAGCGACAAGCCGAGCTTTATGGATCTGAACATTTCCATCCACATCGGTTTTCTTCTTAAAGACCCATTTGCAACCAATGGCAGTTACGCCAGGTGGCGGATCAACCAAGTCCCAGACTTGATTCTCATCCATGGATTTTAACTCAGATCTCATGGCCTCCAGCCATGCCTCGGAATCTGGGCTCACCATCGCTTCCACATATGTGGACGGCTCGTCGCTTTCTAGCAACAATACATCATGCACTCTGCGCAATCTTTCCAACTTCCGTGGTTCTGGTGCCGCTTCCACTACGGGTTCCCTGACTGACTCCGGTATGATCTCATCACCAGCCGAGCCGTCCCCGAGTGGTCCTCGAATTTCTTCTAGTCGAACCGTCCTCCCACTAGCCTCCCGGCTGAGAAACTCTTTCTCAAGGGAAACCCCATTCCGAGCAACAAACACTTTGTTCTCTTCCCGGTTGTAGAAGCTATATCCCAAGGTTTCCCTCTGATATCCCACGAATATGCATTTATCCGACTTGGGTGTAAGCTTGTCTGACATAAGTCGCTTGACAAATGCTTCACAACCCCAAATCTTTAGAAAAGACAAACTGGGACTCTTCCCGGTCCACATCTCATGTGGTGTCTTGTCTACAGATTTTGATGGTACCCTATTAAGTGTGAAAGCTGCAGTTTCTAGAGCGTATCCCCAGAATGACAAGGGTAAATCCGATTTTCTCATCATAGACCGGACCATGTCCAACAAGGTCCTATTCCTCCGTTCTGACACGCCGTTTCTCTGTGGCGTACCAGGAGGTGTGAGCTGAGGTACTATGCCTCGGCTTTTTAGATGACCATGAAACTCCTGGCTCATGTACTCAACTCCACGATCTGATCGTAGAAGCTTTATTGTCTTGTCGAGTTGATTCTCAACCTTGTTTTGAAACTCTTTGAACTTTTCAAAAGTTTCTGAGTTGTGCCTCATCAAATAGATATATCCATATCTACTCAAGTCGTCGCTAAAAGTCATGAAGTACTGATAGCCACCTCTGGCAGTTGTGCTCATTGGACCACACACATCACTGTGTATAAGATCCAACAGCTCGGACGCCCTCCCGCAACTCTTTGCGAAAGGAGACTTAGTCATCTTGCCGAGCAAGCATGATTCACATGTCTCGAACGACCAGAAGTCAGATGAAGTTAGGAGCCCATCACCATGGAGCTTCTTCATGCGTTTCAGACTAATGTGTCCAAGCCGGCAATGCCAGAAGTATGTCGGATTTATCTCATTAGGCTTATGCCTCTTGACATTCACGTTATAGACTGGTTCCTGTTCTAGATTCAATATAAATAACCCATCAACAATGGGTGCATAGCCGTGGAACATACCATTCAAAAATATCTAATAACCGTTGTCCTTTAAATTGAATTTATAACCTGGACTCATCAAACATGAGGCATAAATAATGTTCCAACTAAGTGCAGGAATGTAATAACAATTATTCAATTCCATAATGAATCCGGAAGGAAGCTGGAGCTGCATCGTGCCGACCTCCAACGTAGCAACTCTTGCTTTGTTGCCGACCCTGATGTCAATCTTCCCTTGTGCCACACGCCTAGTTCTTACCAGCCCCTGCATTGAGTTGCAAATATGAACAACCGATCCAGTATCATATACCCAAGAGCTACTAGGTATGTCAGCAAGGTAAATGTCTATAACATATGCAACAAGTGTACCTTTGCCTGAAGCAGCATTCCCGGCCTTCTTGCCATGCTCTGAAAGCCACTTGCTATAGTTCCTCTTCCAGTGACCGGTCTCCTTGCAGTGATAGCAAACGGTCTTCGAGTCCGGTCCATACTTCGGCGCAGCGGCAGAGGTTACCATCTCCGTGCCCTTTGCCTTAGCCTTTTTCTTGGACCAACTCTTCTTGAACTTAGCCGATTTCTGCACCATCAACACTTGATGCTTGCCTTTCTTAATGTCCTGCTCTGCCACTTTGAGCATCCCATGCAATTCAGTGAACTTTTTATCCATGCCATGCATATGATAGTTCGAGATGAACGTCCCATAGCTGGGCGGAAGAGAACCCAGAACAACATCAGTAGCCAGCTCATCCAAGAGCGGGAAGCCCAAACGATCCAAAGCTTGCACATATCCGATCATCTTGATCACATGAGGGCTCAGTGGATCACCTTCCTTCAGCTTGCAATCCATTAAGGATCGCCAGATGTTGAACCTTTCAGTCCTAGCCTGTGTCTGAAACATGCTTTTGAGACTCTCGATCATATCGTAAGCCTCAACATTTTTGAAATCCTGTTGCAAATCGGGCTCCATACAAGCCAGCATCAGACAACTGATCTCCGTTAATTCATCAATGAGTTTCTGGTAGGCATTCTTAGTTGTGGCATTAGCATTATCGGCAGGTTCCTCTGGAAGTGGATCCTCTAGAACATGTTCCTTTTTATCGTGCTTGAGAACAATTCTCAGATTTCTATACCAGATGGTAAAGTTTGTTCCATTCAGTTTATCCTTTTCCAGAATTGATTTCAATGCAAAGTTGGTTTGAGCAGGCGGTGCCATTGATCTACAACAGAAAATATGCAATCACTAAGCAATGTGTTTATGTAGAGTAATTCTAGCCTAAATAGAAATACTCCCACTGAAGTCAGCATCCCTCCGCAAACTCTCAGTGATTCAGGATCCGACTAGCGCATGCGACTAGTGAGCTTTAGCATCACTGCTAGCCAACATACCTATCCGGTAAGCAACTCCTTGCTAATCGTATCTCTATACGACTCCTGTCGGTCGGGAAGGTATCTCATACCCTGGCTCCCAACCTTCTTTGCCACAAGGCCCAAAACTGTTTTGATAGCCTTGTCAAGTTAACCTGATGCAGTGCATGTCCATGTCTGACACGAACCCTTCAGTTCAAGGACACCCAACAGCGCCCCAATTTTATGAGCCCACTACTAGAGGTACTTGATGTGTGAAGGTGCAACATCGGGAATGGCAATTTACTTGATATTCATGAGGGATCATTCTACCATTCTAACATGCATAGAAACAAAGAAGCATAACAATCACATATAAACATATATTGTGAAATAGTATGGCTCCTTCATGGACGTTCTTCTAGGTCGGCTCCGACTCCGATGACCATCTACGAACTCCATCTTGTTTGTCACGCCGAGACGCCAAGCCACCAACCTGATCTCTATTATCCAACTACTACAACTTGTAATGAATTTTACATAGAGTCACAAGTCGAAACGCAGGTCGTTATACAATATAATGACAACACTTTGGCTCCTGCTGGCTGACAAACACGACACGCAGGCCATGTATAAATTACACACATGCACCACATGCCATACTATTCACATCAAACTCTGCAAAATAAAGTTATGCATAGAATCGCATTCTACCGGTTTGTGTGTCGGGTACGAAATACATGGCGCTACGCACACGGCGGTCCCGCTAGCCGGTTAGCGGGCAGGTTCAAAGGGGCAGCGCCCCTTGCGGGTGCGGGCAGCGCCCGATGTTTTTGGAAATCACAGATCACATCTGAACTCCGATCATGCCAAATTTTCTGATCTAACCGATCTCATCGATCATCGCGAGTACGATTCGGGTTTATGTTTCACAGTTAACCCGGATAGCGGATGACCGACCGGTAGGGGTAGATCTTGTCATGACCTCATCGACTCCGATTGACAGAAAACATCGCCTCAACGGTCCCCATGTGCAGTTGATCTCATTAATCGTGCACATAGCCGATCTTATCAAGGACAACAGATCTCATCTGCTGCCTCCACATATCTAATATGCATACGATCTAAATCCAAATCCTATAGCAAAGGCTCTGATACCATTGTTGGGATCTACGGTAGGGTGCGTTGACTGTAAATTAAAATTTTCCTACGCGCAGAACAACCAAGAACATGCTACGGGAGATGGATCATAGTTCGTTACCACTAGACGCGCAATGCCATGCAGCGGAAGAAGAGTTGGGGCAGCGCGTCCGCGTGGATCGTCTCCTCCTCGTCCGATCTCCCTCGAACAAACGGTCGTCCGATCCCATGTACAAGTTTGCCAGAGCGGCGCAAGTGCACCGCCTCTAACGGTATCCGCGCGTGCAGGAGGAATACCGTGCGGCAGACTGCTAGGTTCGATCACACAGTCGGCGGCGAGTGGAGGTGGCTATTCGCAACACATGCAAAGCCCTAACGACGGTGCCGAAGCGATCAACCGCATGAGTGTGCCTCACCTCCACTTTATATAGGCGTCCGTCACGGGCTCAACACTTGGGCCTTGCACGGACCCTAAAGCCCATAAGTCTACTCGACCACAATCCGAATACAACTCGGATCACATCCGACCAGTGTCCTCGGATCTGACCTCGTAGGTTCCTTCCCTTAGGCGTGCGACCCCTTAGGTTCAAATCGGCTTGGTCACAGTTCAGATCACCTCCGACCTGCACGGTTGGTAACGGCCTCTAGCAAGGCGTGCTGACCACCAAGCAGACTATGAAGCTAGTTAGGCGAACCTGTACAACGTGTCACACTTCTGTTCCCTTTGCCGCACGATATATGTTGTCGGGCTCAAGGCGAGACTGTCATCCTTGTGCTAGCCCGACCTCTTTCTCATTCCAGTGATACCGACCACTATCCGGATTATCTCATAATCCTTGTCGCATGGCATGCTTTTCCTGGTCGGATCACACGAGGGGCCCATAGTATATCTCTCCTGATCGGAGGGGCAAATCCCATCTTGCTCGACCATGTCTCGCAGCATGGGACTGGACAAACCCAAAACCTACCTTTGTAACTACCCAGTCACGGAGTAGCATTTGGTCGGACCAAAGCAAGTCTGTCACCATCCCGAGTACATGCGTCAGCTCAGGTCTTAGGACATAGAACGTATGTTGTACTAGAGACTCACAAATGACATATCGCCGTGTCTCATAGTTGGGTCTGTCCTACTCGGACCTTATCTCGACTCGGATCCGACTACGTCGAATCCGACCAGACCTTTCCAAGTCCATATTATCCGGTTAGCATCCAATGCTCCATGGCTAGTGAGACCAAGCCATCGACCGTGTCATATGCTAGTCTAGTCGGCTGCGTGTCCACACAGCCCTGTCGACTAGGGACCTTTTAGGACAGTCATCATACAATGCATAGTCCCACAAACAAGTCACGTACTTGCTGATACACATCATTGATAATGTCCAAGGACTATCTTTATTCATAAACACATAGGAAATATCATCATACATGATTGCCTCTAGGGCATATCTCCAGCACACAAGTCACCGACTACCTGCACAAATAATCAACAACTTGCACCCAACACGATAAAGGGGTTGTCAATCCCTTCACGGTCACTTGCAAAAGTGAGATATGATAGAGGTAGATAAACGGTAAAGTAAATATTTTTGGTATTTTTGGTTTATAGATTGGAAAGTAAAGATTGCAAAATAGTAGATCGGAAACTTGCAAGATGTAAACGAGATTCAACATAATGGAAAAGAGACCCGGGGGCCATGGGTTTCACTAGTGGCTTCTCTCGAGATAGCAAATATTACGGTGGGTGAAGAAATTACTGCCGAGCAATTCATAGAAAAGCGCATAGTTATAAAGATATCTAAGGCAATGATCATGAACATAGGCATCACGTGTGTGTCAAGTAGACCGACTCTTGCCTGCATCTACTACTATTACTACACACATCAACCGCTATACAACATGCATCTAGAGTATTAAGTTCATAAGAACGAAGGAACGCATTAAGCAAGATGACATGATGTAGAGGAATTAACTCAAGCAATAACTCCAGCTTGTTATCCTCGATGGCAACAATACAATACGTGCCTTGCTGCCCCTACTATCACTGGGAAAGGACACCGCAAGATTGAAACCAAAGCTAAGCACTTCTCACAATTGCAAGAAAGATCAATCTAGTAGGCCAAACTAAACCGATAATTCGAAGAGACTTGCAAAGATATCAAATCATGCATATAAGAATTCAGAGAAGAATCAAATAATATTCATAGATAAACTTGATCATAAATCCACAATTCATCGGATCTCGGCAAACACACCGCAAAAAGTATTACATCGAATAGATCTCCAAGAACATCGAGGAGAACATGGTATTGAGAAGCAAAGAGAGAGAAGAAGCCATCTAGCTAATAAGTATGGACCCGAAGGTCTGTGGCAAACTACTCACGCTTTATCGGAGAGGTAATGGTGTTGATGTAGAAGCCCTCTATGATCGAATCCCCCTCTAGCAGGACACCAGAAAAGGTCCCAAGATGGGATATCATGGGTACAGAAGGTTGCAGCGGTGGAAAAGTGGTTTCGTGGCTCCCCTCGATGTTTTAAGGGTATAAGAGTATATATAGGCGAAGGAACTAGGTCAGTGGAGCCATGAGGGGCCCACATGGGTGGGGGGCGCGCCCTCCTGCCTTGTGGCTTCCTTGTTGCGTCTCTGACTTCATATCCAAGTCTTCTGGTTTGCTTTCGGTCCAACAAAGATCACCGCGAAGGTTTCATTCGTTTGGACTCCGTTTGGTATGCCTTTTCTGCAAAACTCTAAAATAGGCAATAAAACAGAAACTGGCACTGGGCCCTCAGTTAATAGGTTAGTCCCAAAAATAATATAAAATAGCATATAAATGCCTATTAAACATCCAAAACAGATAATATAATAGCATGGAACAATCAAATATTATAGATACGTTGGAGATGTATCATATGTTTGGCGCACAAATGGGTATATAGATAACTAACCGGTTTTCCATTGGAGTCTCTGCCGTTGCCGGAGTTTATGTTAACCTCTGGCTCCGGCTGGGGGGGGGGGGCACGACGGCGCCGATGAAGTCAAGGTCATGCTTCTACCCGTGCGAGACCTCGTCGGCAGCGACGGCAACCTCTGTGCCGAGCTTCACGTGTTGTGCGGGTGCTTCACCAGCCCCCGCGTCGCCACTCCCTCTGATGGTGCGTTTCGGCGGCATCCTCATAGACTCCAGAGTCCAGACGTTGGTGACCACTGTGGACCGGGGGTGCGGCAACCTATTATGGGCGGCTCGGGCGCACAATTAATACGGACCAGTGGGAGCAAGGCAGGCTGCGGTCAAAAGCTGTCTCGCCTCCCGGTGAGCCTGCACGACGGACTTCTGTCATTCCTACCATCATTTCACATAGCTACTCGAACGCCTCCCGTCAATACGCATACCTGCACGCACGCCTCCTGGTATGCCTGCACGGTGGACTGTTCGCATGCGTCCCGTCAACTCACGCCTTCTCGCACGACACATGGGTCATGTGGCAGCACATATATTTTTTGGTTTATTGATGATTCATTCTGCTGTTTACTACTTAACTGAAGCATGGCATGGTCTAACGCACATGGTCCGAATAGATAATCCGTATGAGATATTGGTTGCCAGTTTTTAATAATCTCCCATTTGTAAGAAGATTATATCAAAATGGGTCTCACTGACGAAAAATAAATTATCACAGTTTACTGGTGTCCATATATGACACCACGATAAGTTTCATGAATTTCAACTAAGTTTTGGATTTACTAATTTTAAAAATATATATTCTCAATATTTTGAAATCTCTTGCACAGGGAAACATGCACCCAGGGACACATATGATTTTGCAACCCATTTTGGTGCACATGTAGCTCAAATTTGATTTTTGCACATTAAATCCCTAGGAAATCAATCAATGTATAAAGACGGTCGAATGATGTTTTTTAAATTAACACGACACTCCACCTTTCGTCACATGTTCACTACAGAAAAAGTTTGACATGCCTCAGAGTGGCTGTGGTGGTGCGGGATGTGTGTGTCTGTGTGTGTGTGGGGTGGGTGGGTGGGTCCGGTAGTACACTATGAGTCGTGAACCTCCGTGTGGTATTATTGGACATTTTGTGAGTCATATATGCCACATCAAAGTCGTGAATTGGTTATTTAAAGCATTACACAACCCTTTCATACATAATGTTTGGGTCACATGCATGCATTGGTGGTCCTCTCGGACAGTCTCCCTCGTGCGGTTATCAGCGATGTGCCCATTCGTTAGCCCACAAAGGTTTTCAGTTTCCACCGATAACGAGAGGCATTTGACCAAAAGGTGGATTCATCTTGGCATGTGTGTGGTGTGGATCATGGTGGGATTCCATATCAAAGTTTGAGCACGTGCCTACACACTCCCACAGGCTTGAAGTGAGGGGGCTACACGCATCATGGTGTAGTGTGTTTCAGGTTTGCTAAGCATGTGCCACATTGATACGCCTCCAACGTATCTATAATTTTTGATTGTTCAATGCTGTTATATTATCATTCTTGGATGTTTTACAATCATTTTATAATCATTTAATATCATTTTTTGGTACTAACCTATTGGCATAGTGCCTAGTGCTAGTTGCTGTTTTCTGCTTGTTTTTACATCGCAGGAAATCAATACCAAATGGAGTCCAAACGCGGCGAAAATTTTTGTGGATTTTTTCTAGACAAGAAGACAACTGTTGGGCCAAAGAAGTACCAGAGGGGTGCTCCGCGGGGATCACAACCCACCAGGGCGCGCCTTGGGGCCCAGGCACGCCCAGGTGGGTTGTGCCCCCCTCGGTGGTGTTGAGGAACGTTGCATGGGAAACAAAAATTTTCCTACACTCACCAAGATCAATTTAGGAGATGACCATCTACGAGAGGAGAGATTGCATCTACATACCCTTGTAGATCGCTAAGAGGAAGCGTTAAGAAACGCGGTTGATGTAGTCAAACATCTTCGCGATCAAATCACGATCCGTCCAGTCAACTCTTGATCTAGCACCGAACGGACGACACTGTCAGCGTTCTAGATATGGGGGTATCCAGACTTGCCTGCCTACGGCCCACTGCGTGGCTCCATTGATGGCCTAGTATGGCCCAACTTCTGTTGGGGAACGTAGCAATAATTCAAAATTTTCCTACGTATCACCAAGATCAATCTAGGAGATTCTAGCAACAAGAGAGAGGATGTGCACCTTCATACCTTTGAAGATCACTAAGCGGAAGCATTACTAGAATGCGGATGATGGAGTCATACTCGCGGCGATTCAAATCGCGGAAGATCCAATCTAGCACCAAACGGACGACACTTCTGCATTCAACACACGTACAGCCCGGGGATGTCTCCTCCTTCTTGATCCAGCAAGGGGAGAGGAGAAGTTGACGGAGAGCTCCGGCAGCACGACGGCGTGGTGATGGAGCTTGTGGATTTTCTACAGGGCTTCACCAAGCTCTACGGAGGAGGAGAAAGTGTTGGAGGAGGGAGGGGCTGCGCCAGGGAAGGGGTGCTGCAACCCTCCCACCCTCCCTCTATTTATAGGGTGAAGGGGAGAGGGGCCGGCCCCTCTAGATCCCATCTAGAGGGGGGGGGGGCAGGAGGGGAGACTTGCCCCCCAAGTAAGGTGGAGGCGCCCCCCTCCCCTAGGGTTTCCAAACCCTAGGCGCCTTGGGCCCTTGGGGTGGCGCACCAGCCCACTAGGGGGCTGGTTCCCTCCCATATTCAGCCCATTAAGTCCCCCCGGGCAGGTTGCCCCACCCGGTGGACCTCCGGACACCTTTCGGTGGTTCTGGTACAATACTGATAACCCCCGAAACCATTCCGGCGACTGAAACTGGACTTCTCATATATAAATCTTCACCTCCGGACCATTCCGGACCTCCTCGTGACGTCCGTGATCTTATATGGGACTCCGAACAACATTCGGTAACCACATACTATTTCCCATAACAACTCTAGCATCACCGAACCTTAAGTGTGTAGACCCAACGGGTTCGGGAATCATGCAGACACGACCGAGACATCTCTCCGGCCAATAAACAACAATAGGATCTGGATACCCATGTTGGCTCCCAAATGTTCCACGATGATCTCATCGGATGAACGACGATGTCAGGGGTTCAATCAATCCCGTATACAATTCCCTTTGTCCATCGGTATGTTACTTGCCCGAGATTCGATCGTCGGTATCCCAATACCTCGTTCAATCTCGTTACCGGCAAGTCTCTTTACTCGTTCCATAATGCATGATCCCATGACTAACTCCTTAGTCACATCAAGCTCATTATGATGATGCATCACCGAGTGGGCCCAGAGATACCTCTCCGTCATACGTAGTGACAAATACCAGTCTTGATTCGTGCCAACCCAACAGACACTTTCAGAGATACCTGTAGTGCACCTTTATAGCCACCCAGTTACGTTGTGACGTTTGGTACACCCAAAGCATTCCTACGGTATCCAGGAGTTGCACAATCTCATGGTCTAAGGAAATGATACTTGACATTAGAAAAGCTCTTAGCAAACGAACTACACGATCTTGTGCTATGCTGAGGATTGGGTCTTGTCCATCACATCATTCTCCTAATGATGTGATCCCGTCATCAATGACATCCAATGTACATGGTCAGGAAACCATAACCATCTATTGATCAACGAGCTAGTCAACTAGAGGCTCACTAGGGACGTGTTGTGGTCTATGTATTCACACATGTATTACGATTTCTAGTTAATACAATTATAGCATGAACAATAGCCAATTATCATGAACAAGGAAATATAATAATAACCATTTTATTGTTGCCTCTAGGGCATATTTCCAACAGCTTCAGCATCAATGAGCTCGAGATCCTCGCGAGGGGCCGAGCCTCGCGAGGCGGATGATGTCAAGACCTCTAAGGGGATTGGCCTCCTTAGGCTAGCTCCCGAGGAGCAGAGACTTCTATGAAAGGCGCACCTCCCGAGGCTCAGCTGGCGTGAGCCATGATGACCAAGGCCAGGCGAGCGCTAGGTGGGCGCTAGCGGGCGCAAAGTACCAGTTTTCTCTTTGGTGCAAAGGAGGCAAGCAGCAGGCGCGGACTCCCGAGGAATCAGCCAAAGGTTTCCATTCTGGTGCAACAAGACCAAGACCGCCAGGACGGCAGGACGGAGGTCATCGCCGAGCCCACCGCAGCGTCATGGCTAGAGGCTTTTCGTAGGCGAAGACCACTTTAGTCAGGATAGGATGTACTTCCTGTCCCCCTTCAAATCCGGCCGTTGTGGGATCCCTTCCGGCCAACATTTGGGAAGAGGACCAAGGCCACCATAAATAGGACTTAGCCACCAACATAGAAGGTGTGGAATCGAGAGGGAAAGAGTAGAACAGGGATCGAATCCATTCCCACTCGACCAGGTCACTAGCTCACCGAGCTCAAGAACACCTCACCTCCTGAGGCTTGTTCATCCATTGTACTAGTTCATCCTCACCCCCTCGAGGCAATCCACCAAAACGCTGGAGTAGGGTATTACACTGCAAGGTGGCCTGGACCAGGATAAACCACTGTGTCTCTCTGTCCCCTTGAGCTCGACGCGCTAGGCTTAGAGGATTGCGAGTAGGCAGGATGGGTAGGTTGAGATATCCACACACACCCCAGAGTTCGAACCTATCAAGGGTTTGCGGAACCCGAAATCCAACATTTGGTGCGCCAGGTAGGGGTGCGCTGGATCCTCTATTCCGTCGATCTATCCATCGCTACTCCGACACTTCCATGGCTGACGCACGTCGGGCTCGCGCTAAGTGCTGGGCCGCGGTTGCCGCTCGCGTCGCCTAGACGGATCCGACGGGCGATGGATGTCCTCGTCGTCCTCCGCCACCGGCCCTGCCAGCCACGAGCAGCAAGCTTCATCGTTGCACCCCTCGGTGCGCCGCGACGGGCGCACTGCCACTCCGTCGCTGACCCCGGTCGCTTCGTCCTCCCACGCGCGTCACGGCCCGGTGAATGCGCAAGCTGCTCTGCTCATGGCGCGGAGCTCCTTCGCTACCGCCCAGTCGACGAATTTTACAAGGAGTGGCTCGAGCGCATTGCCGAGCTGGTCAGCGCCGCTGGAGACTCCACTACGCCGGCCCGCTCACTGCCTTAGAAGCCACCTGCCACGGGCGAGGTGGCTCACGGGGCACCTCCACCACCTCCAGCCCAGGGTGCCATCGTCGAACCAAGGCAGGTGGAACCGTGGCGCGACCTGCCACGCCAGGCGCCTGCGCGCAAAGAGGCGAGCTGCTAGGTGGTGCAGCGGCCCCAAGAAGATGCACGTGCGCGTCCAACACCTCCACGTCAAGACCGCGTGCCTCTGTGATGGTGGCGGCACGCGGGCACCAAGACCAGGCTCCGCCTCCTCGATGAGCTCCCGTGACCACAACAGGATGCCGCACGTTCATCCCGGAGCTGCGCAACATCATCTGGCCGGGCAAGTTCAAGCCTGACCTACCCCCGCGCTACGACGGCACCGACGATCCCGTCGAGTTCTTGCAGCTCTACAAGCTGAGCATTGAGGCGGCCAGTGGCGACGAGAAGATCATGGCGAACTATTTCCCCATGGCCCTCAAGGATGGCACACGCTCCATGCTCCTGAATCTCCTCATGGGATCCGTCTCCTCCTAGGATGAGATGCACGACCGCTTCATCGCCAACTTTCAGGGCACTCGCGACCGCCCACCGGCCGTGGGTGACCTACAAGGCATCAAGCAGCAACCAGGGGAGACCTTGCAGAAGTACATCCAATGCTTCAACAACGTCCGCCTAAAGATTCTCTAGGTTTCGGACGAGGCCATCATCTCAGCGTTCACGGATGGCGTCCGTGACATCAAGATGAAGGAGGAGCTCGCCATCCATGAGGACCTATGCACATCCCTGGAGATGTTCAACATGGCGAACAAGTGCGCGAGGGCTGAGGAGGGACGCCTCTCCCTCCTTGAGCTCCCCGACACCGACCTAGAAGACAAGAAGGCCAAGGTCAAGGACGTGAAGCGCCAGGGGCAGCTGTGCTTGCAGCCGAGCCGGAGATGAAGCGTGGCTGCGATCACCCTGAGTCATCCAAGAGCAACCGACCGTTCTGCGTCTTCCACAACATGCACAACCACAACACCAACGACTGCCAGGAGCTCACGGCCCTCCGCGATGGACGCCTTGGTCGACGCCCTGAGTGCAACAATCGAGGCTACGGTCATGGAGGCGGCCGAGGTGGAGGACGCTGGGACGGCCGCGACCATCGCTAGGAGTGGCACGACTAGCCTCGGGAGGACCGCTGGCAGGGCCAGCCTTGCGAGGGCGCCTGGAGGGACCAGCCCCTCGAGGGTCGGCCTCAGGGCAACGTTGGTCTTCCTCCACTGCCTCCACTGCCAAGAAGGAACGAAGATCATCACCAGGACGAGGGGGTTGGGGGCTTCCAGGAGCCTCGAGCCATAGCCTGCATCCTGGGCCGCTCTCAGGCCCCAGCCTCTCACCGCATCTTCAAGCAGTTTGCGTGCGAGGTGAACGCAGCGCTCCCCAAGCTCGAGGCAACACGCCCGCTCAGGTGGTCCAAATACTCCATCACCTTCAACTCCTCCGATCAGCTCAAGTGTGCGGCCACTGCCGGTGCGCTCCCAATGCTCTGCTCGCCCGTCATCAGCAACGTGGTCATCACCAAAACCCTCATTGATGGTGGGGTGATGTCGCTTGAAGCTACATCGGTATATCCCCAAAGAGGAAGGGCTGATGCAACTTAGTAGTGGTAGGTATTTCCCTCAGATATGAAACCAAGGTTATCGAACCAGTAGGAGAACCAAGCAACACAGCGTAAACAGCCCCTGCACACAAAGAACAACACTTCGCAACCCGAAGTGTTAAAGGGGTTGTGAATCCCTTTCGGGGTACAGCGCCTCATGATAGGCAAAGGACGTGAGGTAAAATTGTAGATGGGATAAATAGATCGCGGAACAAATAAATTGCAGCAAGGTATTTTTGTATTTTTGTGTTTCAATAGATCTAAAAATAAACGCAAGGAAAAAGTAGATCACAAGGCAAATATATGAGAAAGAAGACCCGGGGGCCATAGGTTTCACTAGTGGCTTCTCTCGAGAAAAATAGCAAACGGTGGGTGAACAAATTACTGTTGGGCAATTGATAGAACTTCAAATAATCATGATGATATCCAGGCAATGATCATTACATAGGCTTCACATCCAAGATTAGTAGACTGACTTCTGCCTGCATCTACTACTATTACTCCACACATCGACCGCTATCCAGCATGCATCTAGTGTATTAAGTTCATGAAAAAACGGAGTAATGCAATAAGAACGATGCCATGATGTAGAAAAGATCCATTTACCTATTGCGGCAGATATGGATCCAGTCTTTTGGTAGCAACGATACATACGTGTCGGTTCCCTTTCTGTCACTGGGATCAAGCACCGTAAGATTGAACCCACTACCGGGCACCTCTTCCCATTGCAAGATAAAAAGATCAAGTTGGCCAAACAAAACCCAAATATCGGAGAAGAAATATGAGGCTATAAGAGATCACGCATATAAGAGATCAAAAAACTCAAATAACTTTCATGGATATAAAAAGATATAACTGATCATAAACTCGAAGTTCATCAGATCCCAACAAACACACCACCAAAAGACTTACATCATATGGATCTCCAAGAGATCATTGTATTGATAATCAAGAGAGAGAGATAGAGAGGAAGCCATCTAGTCTACTAACTACAGACCCAAAGGTCTACAAAGAACTACTCACGCATCATCGGAGAGGCAGCAATGGAAGTGGTGAACCCCTCCGAGATGGTGTCTAGATTGGATCTCGTGGTTCTGGACTCTGCGGCGGCTGGATGAAAATTTCGTCGACTCCCCTAGGGTTTCTGGAATATTGGGTATTTATAGAGCAAAGAGTCGGTCCAGGGGGCACCCGAGGTGGGCACAACCCACCAGGGCACGCCTGGGCCTCCTAGCGCGCCCTGGTGGGTTGTCCCCTCCGTGGGACTCCCCCAAGGTGCAACCAGGGCCTATTGTGTTCCTTCTGGCCCATAAACAATCATCGTAAATTGGCGTGGCATTTGGACTCCATCTGATATTGTTTTCATGCGATGTAAAAAACATGCAGAAAACAACAACTGGCACTTGGCACTATGTCAATAGGTGAGTACCAAAAAATGATATAAAATGACTATATAATGATTATAATCCAAGATTGATAATACAACAACATGGAATAATAAAAAATTATAGATACGTTGGAGACGTATCATGGGGCAGGGCTCAATGTTCTCTCTGTCCAGACGTTCAATAGGCTCCAAGTGCCATATCACCAGCTTCAGCCTATCAAGCCCCTCTCAGGAGTGACTGACGACTCCACGCATGCGATAGGGCAGGTCCGCCTCCCTGTCACCTTCGGCAAGCGTGACAACTACCACACCGAGCTCATCGACTTCGATGTCGCTGACACTCGCTTGCCATACAACGCCATCCTCGGGTACCCAACACTGGCCAAGTTCATGGAGGCAACGCACCACGGCTACAATGTCCTCTAGATGCCAGGGAGCGGCGGGATCATCACGGTCGCCTACAAGGAAAAGGATGCGGTGTGCTCCCTCGAGCACGCCTACCAAGCTACAGTAGTCGAGAGCCTTGAAGGCGAGGGCGATGTCCTCCCTCCTGAGGTCACCCCAAGACGAAGAAGCTGAAGCTGGGCCAGGGGTCTCATGAGGAGGCGTCACCCGACAGCACCGCACTGAGCTTTGCATCCCTAGACGGGGCGCCTTCACCTATCGCATAGGAAGGCGTGCCTGGCACCTCTCTCCGGCTGGGTTCGGGGGCTCTCCTCTGGAGGGCCTCAGACCTTGCCAACTTGACAAGGGAGGCGCTCGGACACCATGTGGAGGCATCCTTCAGTGCACGCTTCCTAGGAGAAGGCACAGGGCGTGAGGCTCCAGGTGTTCAGGAGTTCATCAACAAGGTAGTCAAGGAGATCTAGGAGGCAAGGGTTCTGCAGGGCGATCGCTGCCCACCGTCGGGCACGGCTCCTTGCCCTGAAGAGGGTAAGGAGTTTTGCGTCTGCATCGACATCCCAGGGATCAACAGGGCCACGTCTCGGCAGCTCTTCTGGCCATCCCGTGTCGGCCGATGCGAGGGTCCCCCTCACAGCTACGTTCGCATGCCCTTCGGCCTGCCGAGCGCGGCTGTCTTGTTTCAGCACCACACGCGGGACACCCTAGCGTCTCGAGAGGCTAGGCACCAGGCGATCCTGGCGGAGATGGAGATGCATCTTTAGGAGCCTCCCAGGCCCCTGGAGCCTCCCGAGGCTCAGGGCCAAGGTGGCTCGTGAGGAACGACTTCAACGGGCATCCTCTGCTACCTCGACATCTCTTCAACAACGGTGCCAGGTGACATCTTTTAGTTCGTTCAGTTTGGGGACACCCCTTGGGCTGCATTATCCCCAAGTCGCATGGGTCCGTCCCTGCGACATCTATCCTTTTGCATTAATTGGAATTGCCTAACCATCTCTCATGAGCTTATCTATGATCATCACCTGCTTTCTTCGAATATTATCACCTCACGGTCTCCCTACATTGCTGGCTTGTCCTTTGCCCATCCCGCAACGGAGGATACTCATGATGGCATGCCACTTGTGCTCGGGTCCATCCCTGCAATGCTGATAAACCCGAGGACCAAGCTCTGGCTCATGGCCCGCCTCGCGTATGCCAGCTCACTAGGTCCTCGGTGCCTTCGTCTTCCTGCGAAAGGTCCAAGGACAGGCAGTCAGCACCATAGCGAGTTGCAATCTCTTCTACCAGTTAACACACAGGTTCACCCGAGGCCTAGCGACGGGCGGGCCCCGGCGGTCACCACCTTACCCCGCGAGTCGCTTGCACGTTAAAGGGTCTGCTCCTGAGCATCGCGCCTTAAGAGATCCTACTGGCTCTCCAGCCCTCACCCCTAGCCTTAACTACGGCATCACGACCTGGCATACCAGCGGTGGCTGAGCCTGCTTGAGGGCCGGGACCCAAGGATGTAGAGCACCTAGGCAAGCGAGAAAAGAGGATGATCGTCGCGGGCCGCTGTTGGGGAATGTAGTAATTTCAAAAAATTTCCTATGCACACACAAGATCATGGTGATGCATAGCAACGAGAGGGGAGAGTGTCATCAAGGTACCCTCATAGACTGTAAGCGGAAGCGTTATGACAACGTGGTTAATGTAGTCGTACATCTACACGATCGGCCGATCCTAGTACCGAACGTACGGCACCTCCGCGATCTGCACACGTTCAGCTCGGTGAAGTCCCACGAACTCACGATCCAGTAGAGCTTCGAGGGAGAGTTCCATCAACATGACAGCATGATGACGGTGTTGATGAAGCTACCGATGCAGGTCTTCGCCTAAGCACCGCTACGATATGACCGAGGTGGATTATGGTGGAGGGGGCACCGCACACGGCTAAAGATCAATGATCAACTTGTGCGCCTTGGGGTGCCCCCCGCACCTGTATATAAAGGAGCTAGGGGGGGAGGCGGCCGACCAGGAGGAGGGCGCACCAAGGGGGGAGTCCTACTCCCACCGGGAGTAGGACTCCTCCTTTCCTAGTAGGAGTAGGAGAAGGGGGAAGGAGGAGAGAGGGGGGAAGGAAAGGGGGGCGCTGCCCCCTGCTTGTCCAATTCGGACTAGAGGGGAGGGGGCGCGCAGCCCTGCCTTGGCCGCCCCTCCTCTTCTCCACTAAGGCCCAATAGGCCCATTACACTCCCCGGGGGGTTCCGGTAACCCCCTGGTACTCCGGTATATGTCCGAACTTGCCCAGAACACTTCCGAAGTCCAAGCATAGTCATCCAATATATCGATCTTTATGTCTTGACCATTTTGAGACTCCTCGTCATGTCTGAGGGAGTCCTGGATAAGGGGGTATCCGCACAGCCGAACTATGTACTTTGGTCGGACTGTTGGACTATGAAGATACAAGATAGAAGATTTCATCCCGTGTCCAGATGGGACTCTCCTTGGCGTGGAAGGCAAGCTTGGCGATTCAGATGTAGATCTCCTCCTCTGTAAACCGACTCTGTGTAACCCTAGCCCCCTCCGGTGTCTATATAAACCGGAGGGTTTAGTCCGTCGGACACAACAACAACAATCATACCATAGGCTAGCTTCTAGGGTTTAGCCTCTCTGATCTCATGGTAGATCAACTCTTGTAATACTCATATCATCAAGATCAATCAAGCATGAAGTAGGGTATTACCTCCATCGAGAGGGCCCGAACCTGGGTAAACATCGTGTCCCTAGCCTCCTGTTACCACTAGCCTTAGACGCATAGTTCGGGACCCCCTACCCGAGATCCGCCGGTTTTGACACCGACATTGGTGCTTTCATTGAGAGTTCCTCTGTGTCGTCGCTATTAGGCTTGATGGCTTCTCCAACCTTCAACAACGCCGTCTTGGGTGAAACTTTTCTCCCTGGACAGATCTTCGTGTTCGGCGGCTTCGCACTGCGGGCCAACTCGCTTGGCCATCTGGAGCAGATCGATAGCTACGCCCCTGGCCATCAGGTCAGGTTTGGAAACCTAAACTACACTGTCGACATTCGCGGAGACTTGATATTCGAAGGATTCGGACCCGTGTCAGGAGCGCCGAACAATCATGACGTGCATGACCTAGATCTGCAGTCAGACAGTATTCGGAACATCGCACCTGCTACAGCTCCGGACTTCGTTCCAGAGCAGGTCGTGCCTTCCGAGGACGGGTAGATGGACCCTGCCCCGAAGGCCGCACGCTCATCGGCGTTGGAGTCGAACTCAGACTCCTCTCCTCAGGAAACTTGTACCTCCGGACCACCGGACCCCCGAACTCATCTCTGGTAGTGTGTTCCAGACCACGCGCATCCGTGCCCATCGAATCTAATTGGGCTCCAGTCATGGAGTTCGCCGCCGTGGATATCTTTCAGCACTCACCCTTCGGAGACGTGCTGAATTCGTTAAGGTCTCTCTCTTTGTCAGGAGACTCCTGGCCGAACTATGTCCGGCTTGAGTGGGAAGCTGGCGACGAAGAAATTCGTTACCCACCCACCACCCACTTAATAGCCACGGTCGATGACTTGACCGACGTGCTTAACTTCGACTCCGAAGACATCGACGGTATAGACGACGATGCGGGAGAAGAACAAGAACCACCTACCACAGGGCGCTGGACTGCCACCTCTTCATATGATATATATATATATATGGTGGATACTCCCAAAGAAACCAATGGCGATGAGGCAACGCGAGATAACCTCTCGGGGAAGAAAGCAAAACATGGGCATCATCGGCGCTGCTCCAAGCCTCGCCACAACAATACCGGCACTGGAGAAGAAAATCCAGATGGTGCCGAATAGGAATACGATCCTGATCAACCCACCTTCGAGCAAGCCAAACAGGAACACGGGCAGGCTAGCCCAGACGAACAGGCGACAGATGGATACTTTGAGGACGACAACTATATGCCTCCCTCCGAAGACGAGGTGAGCCTCGGCGATGATGAATTCGGCGTACCAGAGGATCCCATAGAGTAGGAGCACTTCAAGCGCAGGCTTATAGCCACTGCAAGAAGCCTGAAAAAGAAGCAGCAACAGCTCCAAGCTGACCAAGATCTGCTCGCAGATAGATGGACCGAAGTCCTGGCGTCCGAGGAATACAGACTCGAACCCCCGAGCAGGGGACACCCAAAGCACAAACCGCTAGAAGGAGAGGCCGAAGAGCCTGAACTTCCAGCACAAGATGAGGCTGACCGGCCACCACGTGGCCGAGATAAAACGGCATATCAGGCCGGACACCAGCCCGCACCCCCACGCCAGTTCACTACGGCCCGGGGCAATACGTAGGACCCGCAAGACATATTGGAAAACAACGCAGGACAACCAAGATCAATCTACGGATCACAAGGGTGCGCCACAGCTCATGACACCGATCGTCATGCCGGATACAATACTGATAAATCCGGTCGGGCCGGACATTACCGACCAGACCTAATCGGACTACGCCGCGACATAGCCCAGCACAGAGGCGCCACACACCCCCTCTGCTTCACTGATGAAGTAATGGAACATGAATTCCCAGAAGGGTTTAAACCCGTCAACATCGAGTCATACGATGGCACAACAGACCCTGCGGTGTGGATCGAGGATTTTCTTCTCCACATTCACATGGCCCGCGGTGATGACCTACATGCCATCAAGTATCTCCCACTCAAGCTTAAAGGGCCAGCCAGACACTAGCTGAATAGCCTGCTAGCAAACTACATTGGTAGTTGGGAAAATCTTGAGGACGCATTCCTCGATAACTTCCAAGGCACCTATGTGCGACCACCGGATGCTGATGACTTAAGTCACATTACCCAACAGCCCAGAGAGTCAGCTAGGAAATTCTGGACTCGGTTCCTAACTAAAAAGAACCAAATTGTCGACTGTCTGGACGCCGAGGCCCTGGCGGTCTGTAAGCATAATATCCGTGATGAGTGGCTTGCCCGACACCTCGGCCAAGAAAATCCGAAGACCATGGCGGCCCTCACGACACTAATGACCCGCTTTTGCACGGGTGAGGACAGCTGGCTGGCTCGCAGTAACACCGCGCCAGGAAACCATGGCACTTCAGATATCTGTGATAGTAACGGAAAGCCACGGCGCACCATACACAAGCGTTGAAACAATGGCGACAATGCAGAGGATACGACAGTCAATGCCGGATTTAGCAACTCCAAATCCGGTCAGCGGAAGAAGCTGTTCAAAAGAAACAATCCGGGATTGTCCAGTCTGGACCGCATACTCGATCGCTCGTGCCAGATTCACGGAACCCCCGATAAACCAACCAATCACACTAACAGAGATTCCTGGGTGTTCAAACAGGCCGGCAAGATAAATGCCGAGAACAAGGACAAGGGGCTGCACAGCGATGATAATGAGGAGCCCCGTCGTCCGAAAACTAGAGGAGAAAAGAAATTTCCCCCCAGGTAAAAACGGTGAACATGATCTAAGCCACCCACGTCCCCAAACGGGAGCGAAAGCGTGCACTTAGGGACGTCTATGCGATGGAGCCCGTCGCCCCAAAATTCAACCCATGGCCATCCTGCCCGATCACCTTTGATCGTAGGGACCATCCCACCAGCATCCGTCACGGCGGCTCAGCCGCATTGGTCCTTGACCCAATCATCGACAGATTCCACCTCACGCGAGTCCCCATGGACGGCGGCAGCAGCCTGAACCTGCTTTATCAGGACACAGTACGCAAAATGGGCATCGATCTGTCATGGATCAAACCCACCAAAACCACCTTCAAAGGTGTAATTCCAGGGGTAGAGGCCCGCTGCATGGGCTCAATAACACTGGAAGTGGTCTTCGGATCTCTGGATAACTTCCGAAGCGAGGAGTTAATCTTCGATATCGTCCCTTTCTGTAGTGGCTACCATGCACTACCTGGACGAACCGCGTTCGCTCGCTTCAATGCAGTACCACACTATGCATACCTCAAGCTCAAGATGCCAGGACCTCGCGGGGTCATAACAGTCAATGGAAATACAGACTGCTCCCTCCGTACGGAGGAGCATACTGCGACCGTTGTGGCAGAAGTACAAAGCAGCCTCCTCCGACAAACAGCCAATTCGGCAACAACATCCCCGAACACCGTCAAGCGAGTCCGGAGTACCCCGCAACAGGACCGTCAGGCACGCCAGGAGCTCGATTAGCAATCCGGCCTCCAACCCAGCCCCACTCAAGCGGCGTTCGTGCCACGCGTACACAACTACGCACTCAAAATACCATGGACATAGGTGGAGGCAAAATGATAATGCGGCCAGAGTGCGGCTCAGCCGCCATGAGGCCCGCATACTATTTTTTCTTTTTTCAGGACCCCACTTTCGGGCAGCCCCTTCAGAGAGATCGGATAAGCGGACTCATCACAGAAGGCACACCAAGGAGGCAAGAGGCATTGCACACAAGGGAATACTCAGGTGGTCTTCTTCAATGATAGTTATACCTATTCTTACATACCCACATGTAGCCTGCCCTTTGATAGGATATGTCAAATAGTCCTATTTTTTCTGATTAATGCATTAATTGTACACCTACGCTTTGTCGTATTGTCCAAATAAATTGGAAGTAGTACATAGCGTCAGCTTCTTATTACTACCTTCATATTTTCCGTTGAATATTTATTCAATATGGCATCCGTACATTTTGGTACGCTCAGTTTGCCAGGGGCTTCTTATCGAGCCCCATAAAATGGCAAGAAAAGTCCGAACACTTTCAACAGTGCGGCACCCCGAACTTATAGCATTATATGCATCAGCTCCGAATCATGTCTTGGGTCAATAGTTGGGTTAGCCCGACTCCCTTGTTTTGGTACCTTATGTTCCGTTATATCGGCTAAGGTAGCGCAGGGAGAACTACTGCAATTGTATCCCGGTTCTTCCGGACGAGCACCTCAGTAGAAAAAGCCGAAAACTGACCGTCATGATGCGGCGAGAGCTGGTCGCTGTTCGCGAGGTACTAAAATCCCTATAGATTTTTTCCTCTTAAGGCGAGGAATCGGCCTCGCCCGATTTAGGCGTGTATAACGCCCCAGTTCGGCTTTCTGAATACTAGGGGCTTCGCCGAAATTTAAAATTATAGACTTCTATGGCCAAGTGAGAGTTATAAAGCCGAATAGTCCGATTGCCTGGTTCGCTGCACTAAACACCTTCTTCAAGGACCAAGAATTTGGAAAAAGAGTGTTTAGGTTTTCCACGAACACCCCAGCACTAGTTACAAGGGGGCGGAAGCCGACGACTGGCCTACTTTCAGATTTTGATAAACAGCCGCAGAGAAGGTAATATTTTAAATCAAACAAAGTGTTGTATAGCGCAATCAAACTCGTCCTCATATTACACAGAAGACATGAGTACATTTACTTGAAAATAATGTTCTTAGGACATTCATTCGCCACAAGCCGAACGCCTTTCATAATGCCATTATAATACATTTTGGGGTAGCGATGCTCCTTGCCCTTCGGGGGTCCATCCTTCACGAGCTTCTCAGCATCCAGTTTGGCCCAATGCATCTTTGCGCGGGCAAAGGCCCGTCGGGCACCCTCAATACATACGGACTGCTTGATAACTTCTAGCCGTGGACATGCATGCACCATCCGCTTCACCAGGCCGAAATAGTTGCCGGGCAGGGGCTCGCCAGGCCACATCCGGACTATAAGGTCCTTCATGGCCTGTTCGGCCACATTGTGGAGTTCGACCAGCTGCTTCAGTTGGTCACTCAGAGGCATCGGGTGTTCGGCCCTAGTATATTGGGACCAGAACAGCTTCTCCGTAGAGCTCCCCTCCTTAGCACGATAGAACTCCGTGGCTTCCGAAATGTTGTGTGGCAGATCTGCGAATGCCCCTGGAGAGCTTCGGATCCGTGTAAGTAAAAGAAATGACTCCTGCACATGCTTGCTTTGCATAAAGAATGCCTTACCCTCTGCTATCTTCTTGGCCGCCTGGATTTCCTGGAGGGCCTTTTGGGCTTCGGCCTTGGCATCGGCCGCACTCTGGAGGGCTATCGCAAGCTCAGACGCTTGCGTCTTGTAGTCATGCTCGAGGGAGTCAAACTTCTTGCCGAGCTCCTGGAGCTCCTGCTGTACCTCTCCCACCCGAGCATCTTGCTTCTCTCGCTCGGTGCGCTCCGTATCCGCCTTGGCTTCGACCGTGGGCAGCGCTTCCTTCAGGGCTGCCACTTCGGTCGCGGTCCCTATCAAAAGCCATGATGCTTTTTATTAGCATCACCAACTTTTTATCCTCTATATAGACGGGGTTTCACTTAGCTTTGTTCTTCTCGAGCTGCTTCTTCACGAGGCCGAGCTCTTCTTTGGCTTGCCCCAGTTTGTGCTTGAGTCTGGCAACCTTAGCCGTGCGTGCAGTGGCGGTCAGCAGCAACGCCTGTTTGCTCATACAGACAAATATTATTAGCTTCCTGCGGTTTTTTAGTTGACCCTCCGTTTGGCTTTTCTTTTCGAACACCAACCAGAGTATCAGGGGCTACTGTCTATCAGGTGATATTTCCTCACACTTTTTTACCTCAAAGCCTATTAGCAGGCTGGTGCAGGCTTCAGTCATTCCTCTCTTGGCGAACCAAACCTTCTCAATCACCGTACCCATAAGCGTACGGTGTTCATCCTTGATGGAAGCGCCTCGAAGCACTTCCAACAAATTATCCGATGCCTCCGGCTGGGCGGAGGTCATCGGCACGGCCGGCTCGCCCTCCTTCATGAGGGACTGCTTACTGGAATCCGGAACCTTTGCAGGCTCCGGCGCAGTAACGGGCTGGGAGCCAGACTTGCTGTGGCTCTCGTCAGCATAATCCATGGGGTTCTCATCCCCCATGTGTCCGGCGCCCGAGACTTTGCCTTGGGGCGTCTCTGGAACCATCGCCTCCTGCTCTGGCATCCTCCGGGACAACACCTCGGTGTCATCCACAGGTTGTGGGGAGGTTGCCATCGGGAGTGAATTCATCTCCGACTCATTCAAAGACTCCTCCGAAGAGGACTCCTCGAGATCGGACCCGGCCGGACTGCATGTACATGTTCGGCGTCATTACAAACCATGAGGTCAAAGTCGCACGTAAAATATTATGGAATGCGGATACTTACGACCTTGCCCGGGGTTTGCCCCTGGGCAGCCACTCCTCGTCGCTGAAAGCGACGGTAGTGGAGTGATCTGGAAAGGACGCCTTTCCCTTCTTCGGCGTCCCGGCCTCCCCCGACGGGGCGGCCTTCCTTTTTTTATCCTCCCTAGCACGGGGAGGAGGCATCTCTTCATGTTTTCCCTTGTCTTCGGGGGGTGGGGGGGGGGATGTTCCTCGTCATCTTCAGATGACGACTCTATCATGACCTTGCGCCGGAGACCTTTTCTGGTCCCCGTGACCACCTTCTTGGACCCTTCGGCCCCCTCAGTTGAGGTGGACTTCTTCTTTCTCTCCTCCCCTTCATGGGAGGAGTGCGCCTCGTCATCTTCTGGCGAGGCGTCTGGTGCGGCCTTGCGCCGAAGACCCTTCCGGGTCCCTGCGGCCTTCTTTTTGGCCTTTTTCTCCAGCACCTTGTAAGGCGCCGAAACCAGCATCTCCGCTAGGAGTGCGCCTACTGGGTCCTCAGGCAATGGAGCCGGACAGTCAATCCGCTCCGCTATCTCCACCCAATCCTGTTCGGTCAGCATAGTGACCTAAGAATCCTCCCACAGATGTACCAGGAAGAAAGCATCTTGTAATAACCAGAAGACTTACCGGACTGGCGAGGCGCCTTGCGCTGAGCCCCCAGTCCTCGGAAAGGGGAGGAGGGACTTCGCCGGTCTTGAACAACACCTTCCAGATTTCTTTGTGCGTTGTGTCGAAGGGCTCTAGCAGCATCTGGTGTTTGGCCGGGTCAAACTCCCACATATCAAATGCCCGTCTTTGACACGGGAGAATCCGGCGAATGAGCATGACCTGGACCACGTTGACAAGCTTGATCTTCTTGTCCCTCATACTTCTGATGCAGGTCTCGAGTCCCGTCAGCGTGGTGGGTTCGCTCCAGGCCATGCCCTTCTTCTCCCAGGAAGTGAGCCGCATGGGGATTCAAGATCTGAATTTGGGGGCCGCCACCCAGTTGGCGTCGCACGGCTCGGTGATGTAGAACCACTCTGATTGCCACCCCTTTATGGTCTCCACGAAGGAGCCATCAAGCCATGTAACATTGGGCATTTTGCCCACCATGGCACCTCCGCACTCCGCCTGTTGGCCGCTCACGATCTTCGGCTTCACGCAGAAGATTTTTAACCACAAGCCGAAGTGAGGCTTGATGCAGAGGAAGGCCTCGCACTCAACGATGAACGCCGAGATGTTGAGGACGAAATTCGGGGCCAGATCATGAAAATCTAGCCCGTAGTAGTACATAAGCCCGCAGACAAACGGGTGGAGTGGAAATCCTAGTCCGTGGACGAAATGAGGGAGAAATACTACTCTCTCCCGAGATTTAGGAGTGGGGGTAATCTGTCCCTTTGCTGGAAGCCTGTGCGCGATACTCTCGACTAGGTATCCTGCCTCCCGAAGCTTGGTAATGTTCTCCTCTGTGACAGAGGAGGCCATCCACTTGCCTCCCGCTCCGGACATGCTGCGGTCCTACGGAGAAGGTGAGAACTCGGGCGCTGGAGCTCAAGGGTGTGAGAACGAATGAGCAAAGGAGGAAGAAGGCGTGGGTGAAAACGGGAGATCCCTGTCCCTTTATAAAGGCGATGTAGAATGTGCGCTTCCCCGCTTGCCTCTCAAAAATCTCTTATCTTCCCAAGCGCCTCGATTGATGGCACTGGTTGGGTTACCCATGCCCGTATTGATGGAGATCCCACGATAAGGGGACACGATCTCTGCTTTGACAAGACGTGCCAAAGAAACGGCCTCGCAATATGTGCGGAAGCAGGTTGTAAAAAACGGTTCGAATAAAAACCGGACCGTGGCGTGATGTCACTTTTCGAAGAGTTGTCAGCAGATTAGATTCGTGGGTTATTATTCTCTCTACGATGGTATATGGAATTTTATCTTGCAGAGCCGGACATGGTCCTTGTGTTCGGAATTTATCTTGGAGTATTCAGAGATGGAACCCGCCTCGCAATGCCTAAGACAATCTACGCACCGGACTCATCGTCATTGAAGCCTGGTTCAGGGGATACTGAGGGAGTCCTAGATAAGGGGGTATCCGGACAGCCGGACTATGTACTTTGGCCGGACTGTTGGACTATGAAGATACAAGATAGAAGATTTCGTCCCGTGTCCGGATGGGACTCTCCTTGGCGTGGAAGGCAAGCTTGGCGATTCGGATGTAGATCTCCTCCTCTGTAAACCGACTCTGTGTAACCCTAGCCCCCTCCGGTGTCTATATAAACCGAAGGGTTTAGTCCGTAGGACACAACAACAACAATCATACCATAGGCTAGCTTCTAGGGTTTAGCCTCTCTGATCTCGTGGTAGATCAACTCTTGTAATACTCATATCATCAAGATCAATCAAGCAGGAAGTAGGGTATTACCTCCATCGAGAGGGCCCGAACCTGGGTAAACATCGTGTCCCCAGCCTCCTATTACCACTAGCCTTAGACGCATAGTTCGGGACCCCCTACCCGAGATTCGCCGGTTTTGACACAGACAATGTCCGTGATCATATCCGAGACTCCGAACTACCTTTGGTACATCAAAACACATAAACTCATAATACCGTTCATCACCGAACGTTAAGCGTGCGGACCCTATGGGTTCGAGAACTATGTAGACATGAGCGAGACACGTCTCCGGTCAATAACCAACAACGGAACTTGGATGCTCATATTGGCTCCTACATATTCTACAAAGATATTTATCGGTCAAACCGCATAGCAACATACATTGTTCCCTTTGTCATCGGTATGTTACTTTCCCGAGATTCGATCGTCGGTATCTCAATACCTAGCTCAATCTCGTTACCGGCAAGTCTCTTTACTCGTTCTGTAATGCATCATCCCGCAACTAACTCATTAGTCATATTGCTTGCAAGGCTTATAGTGATATGCATTACTAAGAGGGCCCAGAGAGACCTCTCCGACAATCGGAGTGACAAATCCTAATCTTGATCTATGCCAACTCAACAAGTCCCATTGGACACACCTGTAGAGCACCTTTATAGTCACCCAGTTATGTTGTGACGTTTGGTAGCACACAAAGTGTTCCTCCGGTATTCGGGAGTTGCATAATCTCATTGTCATAGGAACATGTATAAGTCATGAAGAAAGCAATAGCAATATACTAAATGATCAAGTGCTAAGCTAACGGAATGGGTCAAGTCAATCACATCATTCTCCAATGATGTGACCCCGTTAATCAAATGAAAACTCATGTCTATGGCTAGGAACATAACCATCTTTGATTCAACGAGCTAGTCAAGTAGAGGCATACTAGTGACACTCTTGTCTATGTATTCACACATGTACTAAGTTTTTGGTTAATACAATTCTAGCATGAATAATAAACATTTATCATGAATTAAGGAAATGAATAATAACTTTATTATTGCCTCTAGGGCATATTTCCTTCAGTATCCCATTTGCACTAGAGTCAATAATCTAGTTCACATCACCATGTGATTTAACACCAATATTCACATATGTATGTGATTAATACCTATAGTTCACATCGTCATGTGGCCAACACCCAAAGGGTTTACTAGAGTCAATAATCTAGTTTACATCGCTATGTGATTAATACCCAAAGAGTACTAAGGTGTGATCATGTTTTGCTCATGAGAGAAGTTTAGTCAACGGGCCTGTCACTTTCAGAGTCGTATGTATTTTGCAAATATTCTATGTCTACAATGCTCTGCACGGAGCTACTCTAGCTAATTGCTCCCCTTTCAATATGTATCCAGATTGAGACTTAGAATCATCTGGATCAGTGTAAAAGCTTGCATCGATATAACTCTTTATGACGAGCTCTTTTATCATCTCCATAATCGAGAAATATTTCCTTAGTCCTCACTAAGGATAATCTTGACCGCTGTCCAGTGATCTACTCCTAGATCAAAAATTGTACTCCCTTGCCAAACTCAGAGCAAGGTATACAATAGGTCTGGTACACAACATATCATAATTTATAGAACCTATGACTGAGGCATAGGGAATGCCTTTTCATTCTCTTTCTGTTTTCTGCCATGGTCGGGTTTTGAGTCTTACTCAACTTCACACCTTGCAACATAGGCAAGAACTCCTTCTTTGACTGTTCCATTTTGAACTACTTCAAAATCTTATCAAGGTATGTACTCATTTAAAAAATCTTATCAAGCATCTTGATCCATCTCTATAGATCTTGATGCTCAATGTGTAAGCAGCTTCACCGAGGTCTTTCTTTGAAAAACTCCTTTCAAACACTCCTTTATGCTTTCCAGAAAATTCTACATTATTTCTGATCAACAATATGTCATTCACATATACTTATCAGAAAGGTTGTAGTGCTCCCACTCACTTTCCTGTAAATACAGACTTCACCGCAAGTCTATATAAAACTATATGCTTTGATCAACTCATCAAAGCGTATATTCCAACTCTGAGATGCTTGCACCAGTCCATAGATGGATCACTGGAGCTTGCACCCTTTGTTAGCACCTTTAGGATTGACAAAACCTTCTGGTTGGATCATATACAACTCTTCTTTAATAAATCCATTTAAGGAATGCAGTTTTGACATCCATTTGCCAGATTTCATAAAATGTGGCAATTGCTAATATGATTCGAACAGACTTAAGCATAGATACGACTGAGAAACTCTCATCGTAGTCAACACATTGAACTTGTCAAAAAACTTTTGTGACAATTCTAGCTTTGTAGATAGTAACACTACTATCAGTGTCTGTCTTCCTCTCAAAGATCCATTTATTTTCTATGGCTTGCCGATCATCGGGCAAGTCCACCAAAGTCCACACTTTGTTCTCATACATGGATTCCATCTCAGATTTCATGGCTTCAAGCCATTTCGCGGAATCTGGGATCATCGTTGCTTCCTCATAGTTCGTAGGTTCATCATGGTCTAGTAACATGACTTCCAGAACAGGATTACCGTACCACTCTAGTGCGGACCATACCCTAGAAGACCTACGAGGTTCTGTAGTAACTTGATCTGAAGTTTCATGATCATCATCATTAGCTTCCTCAGTAATTGGTGTAGGAATCACTTGAACTAATTTCTGTGATGAACTACTTTCCAATTCAGGAGAAGGTACAATTACCTCATCAAGTTCTACTTTCCTCCCACTCACTTCTTTCGAGAGAAACTCCTTCTCTAGAAAGGACCCATTCTTAGCAACAAAGATTTTGCCTTTGGATCTGTGGTAGAAGGTGTACCCAATAGTTTCTTTTGGGTATCCTATGAAGACACACTTCTCCGATTTGGGTTCGAGCTTATCAGGTTGAAGCTTTTTCACATAAGCATCGCAGCCCCAAATTTTAAGAAATGACAACTTTGGTTTCTTGCTAAACCACGGTTCATAAGGCGTCGTCTCAACGGATTTTGATGGTGCCTTATTTAAAGTGAATGCAGCTGTCTCTAATGCATAACCCCAAAAAGATAGTGGAAACCTAGTAAGAGACATCATAGATCACACCATATCCAATAAACTGCGGTTAGGATGTTCAGACACACCATTACGGTATGGTGTTCCATGTGGCCTGTGAAACTATTCCACATTGTTTTAAATGAAGTCCATACTCGTAACTCAAATATTCTCCTCCACGATCAGATCGTAGAAATTTTTATTTTCTTGTTATGATGATTCTTCACTTCACTCTGAAACTCTTTGAACTTTTCAAATGTTTTAGACTTGTGCTTCATTAAGTAGATATACTCATATCTGCTCAAATCAGCTGTGAAGGTCAGAAAATAACGATACCCGCCGCGAGCATCAACACTCATTGGACCGCATACGTCGGTATGTATTATTTCCAACAAGTCAGTAGCTCGTTTCATTGTTCCGGAGAATGGAGTTTTAGTAATCTTGCCCAAAAGGCACGGTTCACAAGCATAAAATGATTCATAACCAAGTGATTCAAAAAATCCATGTTTATGGAGTTTCTTCATGCGCTTTACACCGATATGACCCAAACGACAGTGCCACAAATAAGTTGCACTATCATTGTCAACTTTGCATCTTTTGGCATCAATATTATGAATATGTGTATCACTACGATCGGGATCCAACAAACTATTTTCGTTGGGTATATGACCATCGAAGGTTTTATTCATGTAAACAGAATAACAAGTATTCTCTGACTTTAAATGAATAACTGTATTGCAATAAACATGATCAAATCATATTCATGCTCAACGCAAACGCCAAATAACATTTATTTAGGTTTAACACTAATCCCGAAAGTATAGGTAGTGTGCGATGATGATCATATCAATCTTGGAACCACTTCCAACACACATCGTCACTTCACCCTCAACTAGTCTCTGTTTATTCTGTAACTCCTGTCTCAAGTTACTAATTTTTAGCAACCAAACAATTATCAAATACCCAGGGGATACTATAAACACTAGTAAGGTACACATCAATAACCTCTATATCAAATACACCCTTGTTCACTTTGCCATCCTTCTTATCCACCAAATATTCAAGGCATTTCCACTTCTAGTGACCATTTCCTTTGCAGTAGAAGCACTCAGTTTCAGGCTTTAGTCTAGCTTTGGGCTTTTTCATGGAAGTGGCAACTTGCTTGCCATTCTACATGAAGTTCCCTTTCTTTCCCTTTGCCCTTTTCCTGAAACTAGTGGTCTTGTTAATCATCAACACTTGATGCTCTTTCTTGATTTCTACCTTTATCGATTTCATCATCATGAAAATCTTGGGAATCGTTTTCGTCATCCCTTGCATACTATAGTTCATCACGAAATTCTACTAACTTGGTGATGGTGACTAGAGAACTCTGTCAATCACTATCTTATCTGGAAGATTAACTCCCACTTGATTCAAGCGATTGTAGTACCTAGACAATCTGAGCACATGCTCACTGCTTGAGCTATTCTCCTCCATCTTATAGCTATATAACTTGTTTGAGACTTCATATCTCTCAACTCGGGTATTTGGTTGAAATATTAACTTCAACTCCTGGAACATCTCATATGGCCCATGACATTCGAAACGTCTTTGAAGTCCCAATTCTAAGCCGTTAAGCATGGTGCACTAAACTATCAAGTAGTCATCATATTGAGCTAGCCAAACGTTCATAACGTCTGCATCTGCTCCTGCAATAGGTCTGTCACCTAGCGGTGCATCAAGGACATAATTCTTCTGTGCAGCAATGATGATAAACCTCACATCACGGACCCAGTCCGCATCATTGCCACTATCATCTTTCAACTTAGTTTTCTCCAGGAACACATATCTCTACTACTATAGTACAAGAAATTTTAAACTTGTTTCATCCACCCGTTGTGACCTGGAGGCAATTACTAGCCGTTGATTCCCTGGACAGAATGAATCGCTACTGTTTATCATAGCTACCTAAACAGATCTGATGGCTTGAATTCTGGGGATTCGCTCGATGCGGTCGCCCGCCAAAACAAGGTCGACGAGATTTTTCTGGATGTAGCGAGAGACTGCACTGCTGCACCAGTACTGCACACCTTGCAACGTCACGTGATGGTGATGAGAAAAGTCCTCACTCAAGAATCAAGATCTTTTGTGACTAGTTTCTGAAGTATCCATCATGCAAGAAAAAGAGTTTAATTGACCCACAGTCCATGTTCAAGTGGCACTTTGAAAAAACGTTATCCAAGATAGAGGTCGCGGGGTCGCATGCTGGATCGAGGGGAGGAGAAGCACGCGTTGCGGCTCTCCTCGTCCTCGGGAGTTCGGGCGCGGGAGCTCGGGGATGACGAGCGCGGGGTGCGGCGGCGTAGAGGCGGCGCGGGGCCGCTTTGGGCTTGGCGGTCTCGGGTGCAGAGATGGACATGGCCATTGTGTCACGCCCAATATGCGATACTATCCTAAAGAGACTCGAAGGTCCCACCAAGGATAGAACCGCATATTGAAACGCTTTTGCAAGGTGGATATCATTACATCAACATTACATAATAGACGGGGATACATACAAGAGGCATACAATGCCACACGAATACAACATCACAATACATAAGATCAACATCCGAACTACGGATGAAACACGAACAGAAACTCAAACGACATCTACCCTGCTAGCCCAGGCTGCCGACCTGGAACCTATCCCCTGATCGAAGAAGCAGAAGAAGAACTCAACGCAAGCAAGCATCGCTCTCGCGTCATGATCATCGCATAACCTGTACCTGCAACTGTTGTTGTAGTTATCTGTGAGCCACGAGGACTCAGCAATCCCATTACCATGGGTATCAAGACAAGCAAAGCTTAAAGGGAAAGGAAGGGGGGGGGGTAAAGTGGTGAGGTTGCAGCAGTGACTAAGCATGATATGGTGGCTAACATACGCAAATAAGAGCGAGAAGAGAGCAAAAGGAACGGTCATGAAGCTAGCAATGATCAAGAAGTAATCCTGAACTCCTACTTACGTCAAACATAACCCAAAACCGTGTTCACTTCCCGGACTCCGCCGAAAAGAGACCATCACGGCTACACACGCGGTTGATGCGTTTTAATTCGGATCTGGTGTCAAGTTATCTACAACCGGACATTAACAAATTCCCATCTGCCCATAACCGCGGGCATGGATTTCGAAAGTTTATACCCTGCAGGGGTGTCCCAACTTAGCCCATGATAAGCTCTCGCGATCAACGAAGGATATACCTTCTCCCAGGAAGACCCGACCAGACTCGGAATCCCGGTTTACAAGACATTTCGACAATGGTAAAACAAGACCAGCAAGACCGCCTGATGCACCGACAATCCCGATAGGAGATGCACATATCTCGTTCTTAGGGCAACACCGGATGAGCAATCCGTACAACTAAAACCAGACCTCAAGTTTCCCTGAGGGGGCGCTGCAAAGGGCTCTAGTTCGGACCAACACTTAGAGAAGCACTGGCCCGGGGGGGGGGGCTATAATAAAGATGACCCTTGGGTTAATTACTCCCAAGGGAAATGTAGGTGGTGGTGAGGCAAATGGTAAAACCAATGTTGGGCCTAGCTAGAGGAGTTTTATTCAAAGCAAACTGTCGAGGGGGTCCCATAAATCACGCAACCATGTAAGGAACGCAAAATCCGGGAACATAACACCGGTATGACGAAAACTAGGGCGGCAGGAGTGGAACAAAACACCAGGCATAAGGCCGAGCCTTCCACCCTTTACCAAATATATAGATGCATTAATTAAATAAGAGATATTGTGATATCCCAACATAAACCTGTCCACCATGGAGCAATCTTCAACTTCACCTGCAACTAGCAGCGCTATAAGAGGGGCTGAGCAAAGCGGTAACATAGCCAAGCAATGGTTTGCTAGGAAGGGTGTCAAACGTTAGAGGTTCATGGCAATTTGGGAGGCTTGAGGAGCAAAAGATAGGTAACGCAACATAGCGATAGAACGAATCAACTAGCATAGCAATGATAGTAGTGAGATCCAGGGTAGTGGTCATCTTGCCTGAAATCCCGCTAGGAAGAAGAACGAGTCCATGAAGAAGACAACCAGACGTAGTCGAACGAATCCTCACAACTCCGGAACGAAACCGAAGCTAACGAGAGAAGCAAACCGGAAAGAAGGAAACAACATGGTAAATGCACGAGCATAAACATGGCATGATGCACAAACAAGTATGATGCATGTCCGGTTTAATGAGGCATGGCATGGCAAAGTGCACAAACAATACTACAAATTAAGTGGAGCTCAATATGCAACGAGTTGCATATTGATGAAATACCACATCCATTAATTTAGTCCACTCTTGTTTATGTACCCAACAATATTAAATGTTGATTAACATGGCAAGAGGTGAAGTATAACAAAACTACCTATCTATGCCAGTTTAAATGAGGCCAGAACAACAAACAACAATTTCGGAAATTCCCCATATGCATATTTTGGATTTGGTACTGTTCTGCCCTAAAACATATTTTAAGGTTGTTAAACAGGATAATAAACTGCACCATGTTAAACTAGGCATTTTTCCACCCCATTTACATATAAAGAACATTTAAAACCGAGCTACGGTTATTTAGTTATGAAATAAATCATTTTAGCATGTGATTTAAGCAAATTTAATCAAATAGCATTTTAAACATTTTTAACAGGGATGAAAGCTGCAAATTGTTAATCTACACAAAATTCTAAGCATTTTACAAGTTTAAATCATTTTAATCCGATGCACGGTTATTTCATTATTGATGCATGAACATTAAGGGGTTTTCTGAAAAACTGGCAGTCTCTGGATAATTAGGAAATTCGCAGAACCCAAAAAAAACATATACGAGCCGAATCTGGTTGAACTGCTGGGCTAACAGAGAGGAAAAACATAGGAGGGCGCGCTTGGGGATGGCCTCACCCATGGGCTTCGGCCCGTTTGGAAGCAGAAGAGGACGGCTGGGCTTGGTGGATCTGGCTGGCCTAGGCGCGGTCAACCGGCCTCGCTGGAGCGCTCGTTCAATTGCTCAAAGCAGAGGATGGAGCGGTCAACTCGAGCGGAACTAGAAGCAGACAAGGCAGCGCTGCTTGGTCTCCGGCGGCGGCACGGCGACCTGGAGCCAGGGACGAGGCCGGGGTGCAGGGACTCGCCGGATCTGGCAGAGGCGGCGACGAATGGAGCAGGGGAGGTTGCAAGCGTCCCCCTGACGCAGTGGATGGCAGCGCTGGGTGGCTCGGCGCAGAAGAGCAGGGCGTCGAGGACGACGGGATCTGGGCGAGGACGAGGTCCGCCGTGGCGTGGCAGCATCTTGGGTCTCCGGCAAGGCAGCGGGGCCGGACGAAACCAGAGATGGAGGGAGTCGGTGTCGTTGTCTCCTGTTCGAGCAAACAGAGAGGGAGAGATGTGAGGTGAGGGAGAAAGACATGGAAGGGAGAGGAAGGAGGTGGGGTGCGGGAGCAGGCTGGGTGGCGGAGGGCGTCGGCAGGAGGAGCTCGGCTCTGGCGAGCTGGTTGTGGCATGCTCCAGCACGGGAGGCAAACGGGGACGCGGGAGAGGAGGCTGCAGGCGCCTTGGCCACGGCTAGCACAGCAGGATTTGAGCGGCTGCGGAAATCAAGGGGAATGGTAGGGGAGGATCTGGGGAGGTGGCTGGCCGTGCGTGGGTTGGTGAGGAGGGATCTGGGAGGATCCCAATGAGAGAGTGGCGGTGGCGGGTAGGAGGAGATTGATGGATTGGACAGCCTAGGGTCTAGGGTTAGACTATATATATAAGAAAGAGAGGGGAGTTTGGATCATCCGATTAAAATCGGACGGTCAAGAATAAAATGCTTCGGGAGTCCAAACAAATGAACGAAGATATTTTAGGGATGTTTGGGGTTGATCCGGACCCATCGGTAACCACAGCTCGGGCCGGGTTCGGGGAAGTTTCGGACACGCACGCAAGGGGGGTTTGGTCGTCACGGTCAAGAGGGAAGCAAAAACCCGATTGGTCTAGAACGGTCAGCATGAGCAAGGCGATCCGAGGGGAGGTGATGAAGGCAAAGGGAGAAACGACAACGACGAACGAATGCAAGTTTTAAAACATAACGGCAACAGAGTGCCGATGCAATGCGAATGATGCGATGATGAAATGCAAGACAAGAATAAAATGCAAAACAAAAGACAAAAACCCAACCACGAAGGAAAAAACATATCGCATCTCCGGAAAAGGCAAGAGTTGGAGTTACGAATATGGAAAGTTGTATCCGGGGTGTTACAACACTCCACCACTACGAGAGGATCTCGTCCCGAGATCTAGGAGGGCACCGGAGAGAAACGAAAAGAGGAAGAGAGGAGGTAAACCTAAGTTGCTTCTTTGACAAACGAGTGAAACCAACAAACCTCGAGAGGTTGAAAACTTGAAAGAATAACACAATAGAGTTGAACGAAATTGAGAGCATTGCAGTAGAAAAGAGAAACAAGGAACACCATTTGAACCTTGGAGGTTGCAAAGCTATGAATGACGAGTACAAAGAACAAGAAGGAATTGAAACCACTCTGGTTGAAACGAGATAAGAATGAATAAGAATGATATAATTTTGGCAGCACTCTAACTGAAAATGGAAGGAATTGAACATGAACTTGAGAATATGGGATGATACTTGATGCACACTGCCTCTGGAACTATTGAAAGAATGGCACAAGGGGTAAGAAGGATTTCAGACAGCAATCCGGTTGAAAAGAGAGGCAAAACTTGATAAGATGAAAAGAACTTGAAGACATGACACAACACTCCGGTTGAATGGATAAGCATGAAAAGAACATGATCCTCAATTCGAGAAGATGAGTGAAGAGAGCAACATCACATTGCCTCCGGAAGAAAGAATAGAATATAGCTCATTGGAATAACGGAATGGAGGAGAAAATGCAACTTCTGCCACAAATGAGCTTGGAAAGCACCCTTCCAAGAAGGTTACAACGGGGTTGTTGGGAAAAACCAATAACGAAACGAATAAGCTTGTAGTGGGCTTATGGAAAACATCTCAAAATTATGAGGTGACAACCGGCCACTAACTGAAACAATTGCTTGCTTGAGATCAACGAAGAGATGAAAACTGCTTTCGACGAGAGGATAGGAGAGAACTTGGATCATTGATAAGCACCACAAATAGCAACATTCCTTAGGGAAGGCTTTAGGTGAAATCTATACCAAGATAATTCCAATGAAGAGATTGATGGATTGAGAAGAACTCATGCTCGAAGGAGTTGATGGGTTTACCTACCTCATTCTTGACAATTGTTGAATCACGAAACATGAATGAAAATTGTCAAGAATGATATAACACCACCTCAAAAGATAAGGTAGAAAGAATTGCACTTTGGAATGCAAGATGAAGAATGCTTGAACGCCTCAAAACAAAACATGTGTTGAGCACCATGTTTAACTTTTGAGTATAGCTTGGCGGATCATAACTTCGAGAGAAATCTTGAAGAACAATTGAAGAGTGAAAAGAATCCTTGATGAACCGTCATGTAGAGCCTCCATGAAGAACTCTAGTAATAAAAGGGTGATAGACAGGAAGAGAAGTTGAAAACACAAGGTGAAGCCTTGCAATAATTTAGATGGAGCTTTGCGACGATATAACCAAGAAAACTTGGGACTCCGGAAAAAAGAAAAGATGAAACACTAGAAACAAGAATTACTTCATCATGAACAATCTCCGGAAGAAAAGAATTGAATCACCTCGAGGAAATAAGAATAAGATTTATTGTATGCTTATCCTTGATCAAATTAAATTGATGACAAGCAATGGATTTGGCATACTACTTATTCCCGTAGAAAGGATTAAGAGAGATATAGCGCAAACTTGAGAAGGTATTGATGGAACCACCGGTGGGATTGGAAACAACGAATGAAATGATACGGTATCAAAGGAAGAGGAATCTTGAACGAACCACCATAAGAATTGAAAATGAAAGTAGGAAAGGCACAATTCACCGGGAAGAATTGGAAAACGAATGAAGATACTTGAGGGGATTTAGATACATGAGAATGAAGAGATCATGAATTGATTAGAGGATATTTGAGTGATGCATCGGAAGAATTCAAGAACGAGAGTTGAAAGCTGAGAATGAATAATTCTAAGATGATGGGCTATGGAGAATCAATCTGAAAAGACTCTTGAATTGCTCCTGATGGGTGAAAAGAATTTAAGAGAGCCATGAATCTTCGAGAGAAGGGACAAGATTTAGAGGAAACACTTCTTCGGTCTTCAAATGTTGAGAATGAAGATGAGAACCACCATGAAAATTTATGAGACACTCCGAAGCAAAGAAGAATAGAAATGTTGAACCAACGATGAAAATGTTTTAAAAGCGATCTTGAAGAAGGAATATGATAGATGATAATTCATTCTTACGTCAAACTTGGAAAAGAATTTGGGATAGCTCCGGAATAATTAGAAGAGTCAGGTAAGATCCTGGGAAAAGACCTGTGGGTTAGGGCCCACTCAAAAGGAAACGCCGTTGAACGATTGATTGAAAAGGGGGGATTGCACCGGTTGAATTAAATGACTTGAATGAGATAATAATCTCCAAATATCTTGAACGGATTGAGAACGAAAACACAAGTCTTCTGAGATATCTTCAGCACTCCAGAACAAATGAATAGGAAGAAGTGAATGATTAAGAGGTGCATCGGCATGAGAAAGCATTAGAAACGAGGAAAGGAATATTATGAATATCGAAAGCTTGAATTGGATCCACCGGAAAAGAAACAACAATGAAGGATGATGAACTTGAAGCTCGTGAGCATCTTCACGAGGGAAATCACCGGATAAGACCATTGATTGAAAAGAAATGAATAGACTTCACATGAATAAATGGATACTTGATTAAAATATATGAGTCCTTGAAGTTAAGGGTGGGAGGGCGGGAAAACAAAGGAAACTTGAGGATGGATGAAACGGATACCGTTGAGAAAAATTAGAATTGATCTCACAAATGTTGAAATGATCGGATCCACTTGAAGAGAAGCACACCGGTTGGGAAAAGAATTAACATGATGACCTCGATGATCAAGAATGATTAGTATTCCCATAGAAATATGAGAACACCGTTTAGAAAAGGTATGGAATCAACACTTGGCATTGAAGCAACTCGAATACCACAAATAAAACAAAACAAAGGATTTGGCTTGCAGAATAAGCCGAAACAAATACATATGATAGAGATTTACCCAATCCCATATCATGCATCTGTCGGAAAGATATTCTAGGAGCTACTTGAATTCCCACCTATAAAACTCCTGAAACTTTCTGGTTATGCAATCTGGTGTTGGGGATATAGGGGAAGCAATATATCTCACCCAAACTAACAATACCTACATCCAGCTGTATCCATCCGTCAACACATAACCAAGAAAACTCCGGAAATCGTGTACCTCAACCTTCGAAAAGCATCCGTTATACGAGCTATGGCAATACTCCTGAACTCCCGCCCCAGTACTGCGTGGCGTCGAGGTTATCTCACCAACAACTGCATAAAAGAGATTTTTGATGTCGGCAAAACTCAGGTATTCCAGAACTGCAACGATAAAATTATGACGACAACACCTCGGAGCTCAACTCCCCGGGTCACTGCCACATAGAAGACAGGAGGCACCAAGAATAATGTTCTCGTCACAAAACCATCGGAACAATTCCATGATACCCGCGTGATCCTAAAAAAAATTAGTGAAATTTGAGAAGAGTAAAGTCAAAACATCTACGTCAGGAGACCTCACCAGAGCGACGAAGGGACTGAGGAGTAAAAAGAATTCTTACTCTCCGATATATATAATCCTAAGACTCAAAAATAGTTTTCTTCTAGACTCAACAACGGCCAACAATCAAGGGGGCTCCTATGGTCGGTTGAGGCTCTGATACCAACTTGTCACGCCCAATATGCGATACTATCCTAAAGAGACTCGAAGGTCCCACCAAGGATAGAACCGCATATTGAAACACTTTTGCAAGGTGGATATCATTACATCAACATTACATGATAGACGGGGATACATACAAGAGGCATACAATGCCACATGAATACAACATCACAATACATAAGATCAACATCCGAACTACGGATGAAACACGAATAGAAACTCAAACGACATCCACCCTGCTAGCCCAGGCTGCCGACCTGGAACCTATCCCCTGATCAAAGAAGCAGAAGAAGAACTCAACGCAAGGAAGCATCGCTCTCGCGTCATGATCATCGCATAACCTGTACCTGCAACTATTGTTGTAGTAATCTGTGAGCCACGAGGACTCAACAATCCCATTACCATGGGTATCAAGACTAGCAAAGCTTAAAGGGAAAGGAAGGGGGGTAAAGTGGTGAGGTTGCAGCAGCGACTAAGCATGATATGGTGGCTAACATACGCAAATAAGAGTCAGAAGAGAGCAAAAGGAACGGTCATGAAGCTAGCAATGATCAAGAAGTGATCCTGAACTCCTACTTACGTCAAACATAACCCAAAACCGTGTTCACTTCCCGGACTCCACCGAAAAGAGACCATCACGGCTACACATGCGGTTGATGCGTTTTAATTCAGATCTGGTGTCAAGTTATCTACAATCGGACATTAACAAATTCCCATCTACCCATAACCGCGGGCACGACTTTCGAAAGTTTATACCCTGCAGGGGTGTCCCAACTTAGCCCATGATAAGCTCTCGCGATCAACGAAGGATATACCTTCTCCGAGGAAGACCCGATTAGACTCGGAATCCAGGTTCACAAGACATTTCGACAATGGTAAAACAAGACCAGCAAGACCGCCCGATGCGCCGACAATCCCGATAGGAGCTGCACATATCTCGTTCTCAGGGCAACACCGGATGAGCAATCCGTATAACTAAAACCAGACCTCAAGTTTCCCTGAGGGGGCGCTGCAAAGGGTTCTAGTTCGGACCAGCACTTAGAGAAGCACTGGCCCGGGGGGGGGGCTATAATAAAGATGACCCTTGGGTTTATTACTCCCAAGGGAAATGTAGGTGGTGGTGAGGCAAATGGTAAAACCAATGTTGGGCCTTGCTGGAGGAGTTTTATTCAAAGCGAACTATCGAGGGGGTCCCATAAATCACCCAACCGCGTAAGGAACGCAAAATCCGGGAACATAACACCGGTATGACGGAAACTAGGGCGGCAAGAGTGGAACAAAACACCAGGCATAAGGCCGAGCCTTCCACCCTTTACCAAATATATAGATGCATTAATTAAATAAGAGATATTGTGATATCCCAACATAAGCCTGTCCACCATGGAGCAATCTTCAACTTCACCTTCAACTAGCAGTGCCATAAGAGGGGCTGAGAAAAGCGGTAACATAGCCAAGCAATGGTTTGGTAGGAAGGGTGTCAAAGGTTAGAGGTTCATGGCAATTTGGGAGGCTTGAGGAGCAAAAGATAGGTAACGCAGCATAGCGATAGAACGAATCAACTAGCATAGCAATAATAGTAGTGAGATCTAGGGTAGCGGTCATCTTGCCTGAAATCCCGCTAGGAAGAAGAACGAGTCCATGAAGAAGACAACCAGACGTAGTCGAACGAATCCTCACAACTCCGGAACGAAACCGAAGCTAACGAGAGAAGCAAACCGGAAAGAAGGAAACAACATGGTAAATGCACGAGCATAAACATGGCATGATGCACAAACAAGTATGATGCATGTCCGGTTTAATGAGGCATGGCATGGCAAAGTGCACAAACAATACTACAAATTAAGTGGAGCTCAATATGCAACGAGTTGCATATTGATGAAATACCACATTCATTAATTTAGTCCACTCTTGTTTATGTACCCAACAATATTAAATGTTGATTAACATGGCAAGAGGTGAAGTATAACAAAACTACCTATCTATGCCAGTTTAAATGAGGCCAGAACAACAAACAACAATTTCGGAAATTCCCCATATGCATATTTTGGATTTGGTACTGTTCTGCCCTAAAACATATTTTAAGGTTGTTAAACAGGATAATAAACTGCACCATGTTAAACTAGGCATTTTTCCACCCCATTTACATATAAAGAACATTTAAAACCGAGCTACGGTTATTTAGTTATGAAATAAATCATTTTAGCATGTGATTTAAGAAAATTTAATCAAATAGCATTTTAAACATTTTTAACAGGGATGAAAGCTGCAAATTGTTAATCTACACAAAATTCTAAGCATTTTACAAGTTTAAATCATTTTAATCCGATGCACGGTTATTTAATTATTGATGCATGAACATTAAGGGGTTTTCTGAAAAACTGGCAGTCTCTGGATAATTAGGAAATTCGTAGAACCCAAAAAAAACATATACGGGCCGAATCTGGTTGAACTGCTGGGCTAACAGAGAGGAAAAACATAGGAGGGGGCGCTGGGGGGTGGCCTCACCCATGGGCTTCGGCCCGTTTGGAAGCAGAAGAGGACGGCTGGGCTTGGTGGATCTGGCTGGCCTAGGCGCGGTCAACCGGCCTCGCTGGAGCGCTCGTTCAATTGCTTGAAGCAGAGGATGGAGCGGTCAACGCGAGCGGAACTGGAAGCAAACAAGGCAGCGTTGCTTGGTCTCCGGCGGCGGCACGGCGACCTGGAGCCATGGACGAGGCCGGGGTGTAGGGACTCGCCGGATCTGGCAGAGGCGGCGATGAACGGAGCAGGGGAGGTTGCGAGCGTCCCCCTGACGCAGAGGATGGCAGCGCTGGGTGGCTCGGCGCGGAAGAGCAGGGCGTCGAGGATGATGGGATCCGGGCGAGGACGAGGTCCGCCGTGGCGTGGCAGCGTCTTGGGTCTCCGGCAAGGCAATGGGGCCAGACGAAACCAGAGATGGAGGGAGTCGGCGTCGCTGTCTCCTGTTCGAGCAAACAGAGAGGGAGAGATGTGAGGTGAGGGAGAAAGACAGGGAAGGGAGAGGAAGGAGGTGGGGTGCGGGAGCAGGCTGGGTGGCGGAGGGCATCGGCAGGAGGAGCTCGGCTCCGGCGAGCTGGTTGTGGCGCGCTCCAGCACGGGAGGCAAACGGGGACACGGGTGACGAGGCTGCAGGCGCCTTGGCCATGGCTAGCGCAGCGGGATCTGAGCGGCAGTGGAAATCAAGGGGAATGGTCGGGGAGGATCTGGGGAGGTGGCTGGCCGTGCGTGGGTTGGTGAGGAGGGATCTGGGAGGATCCCAATGAGAGAGTGGCGGCTGCGGGTAGGAGGAGATGGATGGATTGGACAGCCTAGGGTCTAGGGTTAGACTATATATAGAAGAAAGAGAGGGGAGTTTGGATCATCCGATTAAAATCGAACGGTCAAGAATAAAATGCTTAGGGAGTCCAAACAAATGAACGAAGATATTTTAGCGATGTTTGGGGTTGATCCGGACCCATCGGTAACAACAGCTCAGGCCGGGTTCGGGGAAGTTTCGGACACGCACACAAGGGGGGTTTGGTCGTCACGGTCAAGAGGGAAGCAAAAACCCGATTGGTCTGGAACGGTCAGCGCGAGCAAGGCGATCTGAGGGAAGGTGATGAAGGCAAAGGGAGAAACGGCAACGACGAATGAATGCAAGTTTTAAAACATGACGGCAACGGAGTGCCGATGCAATGCGAATGATGTGATGATGAAATGCAAGACAAGAATAAAACGCAAAACAAAAGACAAAAACCCAACCATGAAGGAAAAATCATATCGCATCTCCGGAAAAGGCAAGAGTTGGAGTTACGAATATGGAAAGTTGTATCTGGGGCGTTACACATTGGCAGGGCAGTCGCGGCCGGAGAAGGAGGGCGCACAAAAGTCCCTGCGTTCTGGCTAATTTAACCCGCAATATGCAATGAGTTTAGAATTAACCCGATCTGATCGGGACATGATGCAAGACGACAGCGGCAGGGCTCCGGGAGGTGGGGAAGCGGCAGACGTTGGGCCGAGGTGGATGAGGTCGGGATCCAGCGTGGCTGCATGGAGGTCGGCAACAGCGATGCTCCATGGCCATGGCGCTCCATGGCCATGGCCATGGCGGCCACAACCGGCCCAAGGAAAGACCAGGCCGAATTGTTGTCCCCGGGAGGTCGGAGCAGCCAGTGGTCGAGGAGAGGAAAGGTGGGGTGGAGGCGTGGAGCCAGAACTTGCAGAACGAGGACGCACTCCGGAACCGAGCAACTGTGTCGGTGGTGGCATAAGGGAAGCAGCGGCGAGGCACGCAGCGCGAGAAGTCACGGAGGGTGCGGCCATCGGAGCAGCCGCCCTGGATGTCAGGACCCCGACTCAATGCCACACCGATCTAGCATGTAACACCTCATATCACTTTGCGGCCTCACGCGCGGTATTCCCACCGGTGACGCCTTACCAGGTCCCGGACCGTTTGCGCGTTTTGGCACACATCTCTACTACTATAGTACAACAAATTTTAAACTTTGGATTAGCCATCCATCAACAGAGGCACTTCTTAGCCGTTGATTTCTTCTATGGAGTGAATCCCTATCGTTTATCATAGCAGACTCAAGTGATCCAACGGCTGTAGTTACCGAGATTCGCTCCATCCAGTCGCCCGCCAAAACTAGGTGGACGGGATTTTTCTAGACCGATCGAGACACTGCAAGGCTACCTGCACACCATGCATCCTCACGTGATGGTGGCTAGACTTGTTTTCGTTCAAGATCTTCTGTGGCTGGCTTTTGCAGTATCTACCGTGTAAACAGACTTTTTTTAAGGAACATGTATCTTATTTGCTGATCGACCAGGACACCACGTGCACTGCACGTGCCACCTACTAGTAAAACATAGGGAAGCAACGACACGAGCTATTGATCTACAACATTATTTGCAAAATACTATCAGGACTAAGTTCATGATAAATTTAAATTTAAATTAATCATATTACTTAAGAACTCCCACTTGGATAGACATCTCTCTAGTCATCTAAGTGATAACGTGATCCAAATCAACTAAACCATGTCCGATCATCACGTGAGATGGAGTAGTTTTCAATGGTGAACATCACTATTTTGATCATATCTACTATATGATTCATGCTCGACCTTTTGGTCTCCAGTGTTCTGAGGCCAAATCTGCATATGCTAGGCTCGTCAAGTTTAACCAGAGTATTTCTACGTGTGCAAAACTGGCTTGCACCCATTGTATGTGATCGTATCACATCCGATCATCACGTGGTGTCTCGGCACAATGAACTTTGGTAATGGTGCATACTCAGGGAGAACACTTGTACCTTGAAATTTAGTGAGAGATCATCTTATAATGCTACCGTCAATCAAAGCCGAATAATATGTATAAAAGATAAACATCACATGCAATCAAAATATGTGATATGATATGGCCATCATCATCTTGTGCCTTTGATCTCCATCTCCAAAGCATCGTCATGATCTCCATCGTCATCGGCATGACACCATGATCTCTATCATCTTGATCTATATCAATGTGTCGTCACATGGTCGTCTCGCCAACTATTGCTCTTGCAACTATTGCCATTGCATAGAAATAAAGTAAAGCAATTATTTGGCGCTTGCATCTTATGCAATAAAGAGACAACCATAAGGCTTCTGCCAGTTGCCGATAACTTCAACAAAACATGATCATCTCATACAACAACTTATATCTCATCACGTCTTGACCATATCACATCACAACATGCCATGCAAAAACAAGTTAGACGTCCTCTACTTTGTTGTTGCAAGTTTTACGTGGCTGCTACAGACTTAGCAAGAATCATTCTTACCTACGCATCAAAACCACAACGAAATTTCATCAAGTTAGTGCTGTTTTAACCTTCAACAAGGATCGGGCGTAGCCACACTCGATTCAACTAGAGTTGGAGAAACTGACACCCGCCAGCCACCTATGTGCAAAGTACGTCGGTAGAACCCGTCTCGCGTAAGCGTACGCGTAATGTCGGTCCGGGCCGCTTCATCTAACAATACTGACGAATCAAAGTATGACATGTTGGTAAGTAGTATGACTTGTATTTCCCACAACTAACTTGTGTTCTACTCATGCATATAACATCTACGCATAAACCTGGCTCTGATACCACTATTGGGGAACGTAGTAATTTCAAATTTTTTCCTACGCACATGCAAGATCATGGTGATGCATAGCAACGAGAGGGGAGAGTGTTGTCCATGTACCCTCGTAGACCATGAGCGGAAGCATTATGACAACGCGGTTGATGTAGTCGTACGTCTTCATGATCGACTGATCCTAGTACCAAATGTACGACACCTCCGCGATCTGCACACGTTCAGCTCGGTGACATCCCATGAACTCACGATCCAGTAGAGCTTCGAGGGAGAGTTCAGTCAACACGAGGTGTGATGACGGTGTTGATGAAGCTACTGACGCAGGGCTTCGCCTAAGCACCGCTACGATATGACCGAGGTGGATTATGGTGGAGGGGGGCACCGCACACGGCTAAAGATCAATGATCAACTTGTGCGCCTTGGGGTGCCCCCCCGCCCCTGTATATAAAGGAGCTAGGAGGAGGCGACCGGCCAGGAGGAGGGCGCGCCAAGGGGGGAGTCCTACTCCCACCAGGAGTAGGACTCCTCCTTTCCTAGTAGGAGTAGGAGAAGGGGTAAGGAGGAGAGAGGGGGAAGGAAAGTGGGGCGCTGCCCCCCTCCTTGTCCAATTCGGACTAGAGGGGAGGGGGCGCGCGGCCCTGCCTTGGCCGCCCCTCCTCTTCTCCACTAAGGCCCAATAGGCCCATTACACTCCCCAGGGGGTTCCGGTAACCCCCCGGTACTCCGGTATATGTCCGAACTTGCCCGGAACACTTCTGAAGCCCAAACATAGTCATCCAATATATTGATATTTATGTCTCAACCACTTTGAGACTCCTCGTCATGTTCGTGATCATATCCAGGAATCTGAACTACCTTCGGTACATCAAAAAAAATAAACTCATAATACCGATCATCACCGAACGTTAAGCGTGCGGACCCTACAGGTTCGAGAACTATGTAGACATGACCGAGACATGTCTCCGGTCAATAACCAATAGCGGAACCTGGATGCTCATATTGGCACCTACATATTCTATGAAGATCTTTATCGGTCAAACCGCATAACAACATACGTTGTTCCCTTTGTCATCAGTATGTTACTTGCCCGAGATTCGATCGTCGGTATCTTAATACCTAGCTCAATCTCGTTACCGGCAAGTCTCTTTACTCGTTCCGTAATGCATCATCCCGCAACTAAGTCATTAGTCACATTGCTTGCAAGGCTTATAGTGATGTGCATTACCAAGAGGGCCCAGAGATACCTCTCCGATAATCGGAGTGACAAATCCTAATCTCGATCTATGCCAACTCAACAAGTACCATTAGAGACACCTGTAGAGCACCTTTATAATCACCCAGTTACGTTGTGACGTTTGGTAGCACACAAAGTGTTCCTCCGGTATTCGGGAGTTGCATAATCTCATAGTCATAGGAACATGTATAAGTCATGAAGAAAGGAATAGCAATATACTAAACGATCAAGTGCTAAGCTAATGGAATGGGTCAAGTCAATCACATCATTCTCCAATGATGTGACCCCGTTAATCAAATGACAACTCATGTCTATGGCTAGGAAACATAACCATCTTTGATTCAATGAGCTAGTCAAGTAGAGGCATACTAGTGACACTCTGTTTGTCTATGTATTCACACATGTACTAAGTTTCCGGTTAATACAATTCTAGCATGAATAATAAACATTTATCATGAATTAAGGAAATAAATAATAACTTCATTATTGCCTCTAGGGCATATTTCCTTCAGTCTCCCACTTGCACTAGAGTCAATAATCTAGTTCACATCACCATGTGATTTAACACCAATATTCACATCTGTATGTGATTAATACCTATAGTTCACATCGTCATGTGACCAACACCCAAGGGGTTTACTAGAGTCAATAATCTAGTTCACATCGCTAACACCCAAAGAGTACTAAGGTGTGATCATGTTTTTCTCATGAGAGAAGTTCACATCGCTAACACCCAAATATTCTATGTCTAGAATGCTCTGCACGGAGCTACTCTAGCTAATTGCTCCCCTTTCAATATGTATCTAGATTGAGACTTAGAGTCATCTGGATCGGTGTAAAAGCTTGCATCGATATAACTCTTTACAACGAGCTCTTTTATCACCTCCATAATCAAGAAATATTTCCTTAGTCCTCACTAAGGATAATCTTGATCGCTGTCCAGTGATCTACTCCTAGATCAAAAATTGTACTCCCTTGCCATACTCAGAGCAAGGTATACATTAGGTCTGGTACACAACATATCATACTTTATAGAACCTATGACTGAGACATAGGGAACGACTTTTCATTCTCTTTCTATTTTCTGCCATGGTCGGGTTTTGAATTTTACTCAACTTCACACCTTGCAACACAGGCAAGAACTCCTTCTTTGACTGTTCCATTTTGAACTACTTCAAAATCTTATCAAGGTATGTACTCATTGTAAAAATCTTATCAAGCGTCTTGATCTATCTCTATAGATCTTGATGCTCAATGTGTAAGCAGCTTCACTGAGGTCTTTCTTTGAATAACTCCTTTCAAACACTCCTTTATGCTTTCCAGAAAATTCTACATTATTTCTGATCAGCAATATGTCATTCACATATACTTATCAGAAAGGCTATAGTTCTCCCACTCACTTTCCTATAAATACAGGCTTCACCGCAAGTCTATATAAAACTATATGCTTTGATCAACTCATCAAAGCGTATATTCCAACTCCGAGATGCTTGCACCAGTCCATAGATGGATCACTGGAGCTTGCACCCTTTGTTAGCACCTTTAGGATTGACAAAACCTTCTGGTTGCATCATATACAACTCTTCTTTAATAAATCCATTTAAGGAATGCAGTTTTGACATCCATTTGCCAGATTTCATAAAATGTGGCAATTGCTAATATGATTCGGACAGACTTAAGCAAAGATACGAGTGAGAAACTCTCATCGTAGTCAACACATTGAACTTGTCAAAAACCTTTTGCGACAATTCTAGCTTTGTAGATAGTAACTCTACTATCAGTGTCCGTCTTCCTCTTGAAGATCCATTTATTTTCTATGGCTTGCCGATCATCGGGCAAGTCCACCAAAGTCCACACTTTGTTCTCATACATGGATCCCATCTCAAATTTCATGGCTTCAAGCCATTTCGCGGAATCTAGGCTCAGCATCGGTACCTCATAGTTCGTAGGTTCATCATGGTCTAGTAACATGACTTCCAGAACAGGATTACCGTACCACTCTGGTGCAGACCGTACTTTGGAAGACCTATGAGGTTCTGTAGTAACTTGATCTGAAGTTTCATGATCATCATCATTAGCTTCCTCACTAATTGGTCTAGGAATCACTAGAACTAATCTCTGTGATGAACTACTTTCCAATTTGGGAGAAGGTACAATTACCTCATCAAGTTCTACTTTCCTTCCACTCACTTCTTTCGAGAGAAACTCCTTCTCTAGAAAGGATCCATTCTTAGCAACAAAGATTTTGCCTTCGGATCTGTGATAGAAGGTGTACCCAACAGTTTCTTTTGGGTATCCTATGAAGACGCACTTCTTCGATTTGCTTCGAGCTTATCAGGTTGAAGTTTTTCACATAAGCATCGCAACCCTAAAATTTAAGAAACGACACCTTTGGTATTCGGGAGTTGCATAATCTCATAGTCATAGGAACATGTATAAGTCATGAAGAAAGCAATAACAATATACTAAACGATCAAGTGCTGAGCTAACGGAATGGGTCAAGTCAATCACATCATTCTCCAATGATATGCCCCGTTAATCAAATGACAACTCATGTCCCATCTTTGATTCAACGAGCTAGTCAAGTAGAGGCATACTAGTGACACTCTGTTTGTCTATGTATTCACACATGTACTAAGTTTCCGGTTAATACAATTCTAGCATGAATAATAAACATTTATCATGAATTAAGGAAATAAATAATAACTTCATTATTGCCTCTAGGGCATATTTCCTTCAGCCCCGCCTAGTGACGCTACTACAGATGCATGAATGGGCACCAGCCAAGGGTATCGCAATGAGTCTACTAAAAGATATGTCGCACTCACTACGATATGAGCCTCGCAACCCGCTCACTCGACTCTCGCACTCCCACTCTAGTAGTTTCACTCCCCTTTCCATTTCTTGAGCAGCTGCTTGCACGCCAAGGGGGACCTCGTGTGCATCCCGCCTCATGAGCTCTCACTGTACCTCGGGCCGCTCACCTCCTAGCCTTGACCACGACATCGCGTCCTGGCTTACTAGCGAGGGCTGAAGTGTCACCCCCTGATTTTCATGCCACAACACTTAAGCTAATAAATCATGATAAAATATGGTTTGACAAAAACTTTTGAGTGTTTTGGTCCTTGCTTGATTTGATTTTTGAGTATTGGTTGCAAGTGCTCTAAAAATCAAATAAACCCTCCAACTCCTATACTTCATCTCCTTACTCCAAACTCTTGAACCAATGATCATGCCATGTGTATAGTACATTATAGAATTTTATTACAAAAATAATTTGGCCAAAAAGTATTTTTCTAAATTTAGTTTTCCAAAAACCCCCTGAATGGAGGTTTGCACTACTGTACTTGATTTGGGGTATTAAAAATCTTTCAAAGAATATTTTTGACTCCTATTAGGTATAGGGCGCCCATAAACCACAAAAATATAATTATTAAAGTTATTTTGCTATTTTATTTAAAGGCATTTTCTTTCGGCCAGAAATGGTCTTTAATAGGTTAAAATTATTTTTATGCTTTAAAAATATTTGTGAAAATTTAGGGAAACTCAGTGGACATATATTTTCCATATATAAGAGTTTCAGCACATGGTCATGTTCAATACATTGGTTAAATCCCTCAAAAACCCTTTCTGGATATTTCAAGCTTTTGAAATATTTACAAAGGAAATATTCTCCAAAAATTCCAAGAAAATTCTATCATGTCACCTATGACATGTTTGATGATCTTGACAAGTATCATGTCATGAAGAATAATATAACCCCATGAAATCCCCTCAAAACCATTTATGTCCATTTTGAAGTTTGAGCAACTTTACATTGCCAAACATGTCCAAATGTTCTCAAACCTTGTGAACATGCTCCAATGGTCTAATGATTCATCTAGACCAAATGGCACAGGTTGGAGAAAATGTTATATTGATCAAAGTGCCCCAAAACCCTTCCTGTCTAGAACCAAATTTGAACAACTCTACATTGGCAACTTTCTCTTTTGATCTCAACTTTTGTGGACATGTTTAGAAGCTTAAATGATGACACTACACCAAGTGGTGCATCAAGGAGAATATATTTGCATGGCTAAATCTTGGAAAGTCCATTCTTGTTGATTTCTAGGGTTTACCAAAGTTGCATTGTCAACTTTCTTCAAATGAGCTCCAACTTTGTGATCAACCTCATTTCTATTTGACACTTGATCCTGTTAATCTTCATATCATTTGGAATCCATTTGCTTGCCCAAACCACCATCAAACACCTTCTGGCAGAAACTTAAAATGCATGTTTTGTCCATTTCCACTAATCTCCATGAGCTCAACCTTTTCCCACAGCCCCATCTGGTCCTCCTCTAACCCCTGCATCTTTCCCTGCCCGAGGAGCCATGATGGTGGGGGTGAAAAGCTCATTTTCCCTCTTTGGACAGCACCATTTCTCTCTCTCAACCTCCCTCCTCACTCCAGTGGATCCCCAGGGCATACGATGCCATTGCCACATTGTTTACTCCCCCTACAGTTGCCATACCCAATTGGACGCGCTGGTGCGTGCAAAAAGCCACGGGTGCCGGCCATTTGCATGTTTTGGAGCGCGCTATAGTGTGCTCCCGCACTGTAGCTGCATCCTGTCTGAGGCTTCCGACCACCTCGAGCCTCCCCCGCACGCCAGTCGATGCTCCTCGACGTCCGCAACACGCCACGCCCCTGTCCCCCTTCTCTTTCTTCCTCCTGCTGCCTCCTCCACACGCGCCCCGACCGCCTGAGAGCTCCAATGGGCGATCTCACACGCGTGAAGCCTCTGGCACCTCCCCGCTCTCCCTCTGCTTTTCCCTTGGCCTAGGCCATGCCTACAAACGCCCTAGACAAGGCACTGGGTGCCAGTTCGGCCCCTGGCACTACATTGGCCGCGGCCATGGACGCCGCCCACGGTGCACCATGGCCCCGCCTTATGCAGCCACCCCACGTCCCTATCCCCTCTCGGTTCACTCCCTCTTCCCCCCAGCAACCTCCTCAAGCAGCCCGCTCCTCCTCCCGTGCCTTCCTTCTCCTCCTACCACCGCACGGCCGCCGCTTCGGCTCGCTCAAATTCGAGCAACACTGAGCTCACCTCTCTCCCTTTCCTCCACCCAAAGACCCCCCGTGGTCCAGCGACCCTCCCCACCTCCTCGAACCGTCGCGGGGATGCACAAATACCGAGAGCCACGGATGGCCGACGACCTCCCCCACCACCGTCAAAGCTATGGTCACCTCGGCCCCCTCCGATGGCCGTGACCTGAACAAGCGGATGCGCCGCTTCGCGCTGAGCTCGCCCATAGGCGGAGCACCGCGGGGGACGGCCGGATGCGTTGGCTATCGCCGAACGAGCGCTGGCATGCGCTCTGCCTCCCCTGCTCTGCCTCGAGCAGGAGGTAGGCGACGACCGCCTCGCCAGCTGGCAGGGGCCCGCCCATCAGCGGCAGAGGCGACCGAGTCGGCTCACCAGTCGGGTTAAGTGGAAACGACTTCGGGCTGATCCGCTTGCCCTGCTGGGTGGCGCCCTCCAGGAGTGCGCCTTCGGTGTCACCTCCTCCCTCGCGCAGCTGAGCCACTGGGCCGAGCCCAGTACGTGCTGTTTAGCTGGGCTTCGCCCAGTGCGCTTTATAAGGTTGACTTCTTTTCTTCCTTTTTCTTTTTCATAAATATTTTTAAAATCCACAAATAAATCAAATGAAGTCCAAATTTGATGATTCAAATTTCCAGAGACTCCATAAATCAAGATCTATTTAATGAGGCATAGTTAACATTTTTACTATGCTTGGTTTTCACTGGATACATTAAATAGGTCATTTATCCACATAAGTCCACTTCAAAAAAATCCATATTATATTCATTTCAACTCCAAATCCAGTGAAACCAATTTCCAAATGTTTCTAAAATCATGCCTGATTTAATGGGTACTTTTACTCATTTTTATAAGAAGGCATTATGTGGACAACTTGTAGATCCATCAAATCCATTGATTCCATCATATTGAAATGTTCAGAAATATCCACCAATCCAATCCCAATTAAACCACTCTGGTTATTTTTCATATAACCAGAGAAGTCCTAAAAAAGTCAACTTCATATTTTTAGAGCACCTTAATTTTTGCCTTCTTGTGTTGCTTATTGTGATTGTTTTCGATGTTAGTTGATGAAGTAGAAGGAGTACCTGGAGAAGGACCAAAAGATTTGAAGACTCTGATGAACCAGGCAAGCAACCCTTTGACCATGATGAACCATTTTTCATCATAATAGCATTTTCATTGCTTCACTGAGTGCATGATATACCTTGAATGGCAACCTTGCTAGGCTTGCCTCCGTTGCATACTCCATTGATACTTGCCTTTTTAATGACTCTACCCTTGCTTAGAGTTGTGTTGGTGGGATGTAGAAATATGCTATAGTAGATGGCTACGCAAAGTGGGCCAGGGTTATGCATAGAAAGAAACAAGTGTGGTTTGACATACTTGCAAACAGCCCCAGTGGGTGCCACTGATGCCCCTGGGAGATGATGATGAACTAGGTCACTACGTGGTGGAGAAGTAGTGTACCGAGGCTTGATAAAAGTGTTGTTTATAGAGACGGATTAGATTTAAGATTGTCTACCGTCCCAACCAATCATGTAAAACCACACTACCCCTTATGGGACGGGGCATTATTGATTACCTAGTTCATGCTAGCATGGATGCCCGCATTACTAGTGACGGGAGTGACATGGTCACTCTCGGGACTGGGTCGTGCTTGGATAGGCGGCCATGACTGTTTTCATAGGGCACCGGACACACCGTTGGTACCCCCATGCATGTGAGATGTGATGAGTATGGGAGCGTGGCTCCACCAGATTAAATTGTGAAAATGATTGGCACGGGGGCTGTTACCAATCAAGTGGACTCTATGTTGGTCACGACTAGGGAAAGGTAGTGATCGGGTGCTTACCCCGGGTACTTGAGGTACCGCGGGTCGTGGATGACATGGAAGTTCCCCGAATCTTGTGGGTAAAGTGTCCAACCTCTGCAGAGTGTCAAACTATTCGAATAGCCGTGTCCATGGTCAAGGACAGTTGGGTTGTGCTGCTTAGACTATGTCCATATGGTTCTGACAAACAACACAGTTTGGTAAATATGTTGATATGATTCGTGAGGAAGTCACGATGAGATTGATAATGAGTCGTTCATAACTCTTTCCTTGATGTTGATGTCTGTACCCCCCCTGATTCTTGTTGCAGACACATTCATGTCCTTGACAAATGATGATCATACTTGCATGAGAAAAACTAGCTGTCCGCAAAAATGCCAAATTAGCAGTAGAGCCTTGCATAATTATTATGTTATCACCCTTGGGTTGCTTGCGAGTACATTCAAAGTCCTCATTGGCTTGCCACTGGTTATTTTATTGGCCAGGCATGAGAGAACAGGATGTGATGAAGAACACTTCGGTGACGAACATGCGATCTAGGACGCTTCCCAGTTAGAATGCCTGTAGGGTTAAGGCAGATGGCATGGGTCCGAGTTATCGACGAAGGTTTCCGCTGCAATGATATACTCAAGACTTGACCATAATGGTCCTACTTGTGTAAAACGGTATGTATGGATGTAAGACTCTTGTTATTCAGCTTCTATGTGTTTAGTGAGCATTGATCTCTGGGATCACTGTACACGTGGATTCGGTGATCCCGACCTATGAGTAGGGGTCCCCACAGAGCTGGTATCAGAGCCATCCTGACTGTAGGAAGCCTTAGTTAGCATGGTTGTTAGTTAGGGTAAAACTATTTCCAGAACTATTACTAATTTTCAAAACTATCTATATTTCTCTTCCCCTTCTGAGTTTTTCGAAAACTAAGATATACTTTCCTCTTCCCCTTCAAAATTTAATGGTCACTAGAATCCTTATGCCCCTGACCACGAGATTCCTTGTAATCCTCGTGGATAATCTAGAAGGAAGACACCTTGCCAGGCACTCACCCACCTCTTCTGAACACAAGACTGGCAACACCACAACAAGACGATGCCAACAGAAGGTACACCCTCAAGGAATGAGGACATGAAGACCCAGAGGATGGTGGAACCTTTGAAATTGCCCCAGGATTAGGAAACCTTGGCCTATGATGACCAGGGCACATGATATGCAAGAACATGATATACATCACTAGTAGAGCAACCCTGTCCTTATCATTGTTGCACCGGAAACCACCGGTGGATGAGAACCTAGCCATTTGGTCCGCCTCACTATGGTGAGCAGGAAAACAGTTCTCTTCATCCCCCACTCCCAGTGACGATACTGGCAACAGTGAGTCCGGCAGACTGGACCTCTACTATGCGTTGTTAGTATCATTGCATAAAGGATTACATACTTGGTACACTCGACGCCTTAGAAGGCAAGAGGGATCATCATGATTAAGAAGACAAGAGGAGACCAAGTCAATGCCAGCTACGAGGAGCCACCTTCACCCCATCACTTCAACAGGCAAGAAGTTGTTGAAGAATTTTTCAGGCTCAACCCGGATTGTTTCATCGAACAACTACAAGAGACGTAGAAACACCTAGGGAAAACCTAGGAGACTGCACGAGTCATGGAGCAAAGCACGCCTACTGAATCCGAGAACCCCTAGGGTAGGATGAGTCGTGTACCCCCTATGTGCAGTCAAGTCCGTATGATGGTTCGAATAGAACCATGATTGTGTGTTGCTTGTTTTAATTTGTTTGTGTTTTGATATCAGACGCCCTTTCTGCCCTAGGCAACAAGTACGTGACTATATCACCTTCCTTATCTTAATGCTTGGGTTTGGCCCTTTCGGCACTTGTTGTTTGCACTTGCACTATAGAAAACCCTTTAGGCATCCCCCTCCTCTATGCTACTTTTCCCTCTCATCTCTCTCTCCTCAGCTGAAGACCGACAAGACAAGGTACACCAAGGATTCTACTTTTACAACCAACTAGCGTTGAAGACTTTTGCTACAGCCTCCTCGACCAAGTGCAACCCCGTAGAGATATGTTTACTCCCCAAGATTAGAAACCCATCCCTAGACCCTTCGAGACTCCATGAGATACCCCAGCTCGAATCCTTAACCGTGTGCTTAACCCGCAAAATTGCAAGAGAACCAGTTAAGCCTCCATAACGATGCAAAACAATGGGTTCATTATGGAACTAGTGGACGTAATAAGCAAGCACATTGTCATACTAATATAACACAAGAATTGACGATGCCATAGGAAAGACCAGCTTGAGGATATAGGAATAGAGGACAAATGACTTTATGAGTTTATACCAATGACTTTGAGGGATCATCAGAGATTATTCAGTGGATTATGAGGCTTTCATGTTGGTAGATGAACTTGGTGGGATCAGTTACTAGAGTAGCATAACTCTCATTGCTCCCGAGTAAATTGGATTTAAATAGGAGATCCTACTGGAGTATAGATGCTAAGTATGTCTACATGGTTCAGAGTAAATTGGATTTAGACTGATGATCTCGATCATGATACCATATCTCTCGGTGGACGATAAACTAGGAGATTGGATTAATTGTCAGAGTTGATTTAGGGATCTATATACGCCTGACTTTGGAGTTTACTCGACCATGGTAATGGAAATTGGTGGACTGACTATAGTAAGGCTAGACCTTTTCAAGGATTAAAGAATTATAGGATATTAGAGGATCTTGTGGAACACCATAGAGATTGGACTTGTAGAACTACTGGATCATGTAGTGATTGGTGTAGTTAATGGGTCGTTGGAGTTGATTCATAGGAAGGAAACAAGATCTTGGAGTGGCTTACGACGTGTTTCCTTAGGATAGAGATGCTTTATCTTAGACCTTGGAAGAATAGGTTGAGCACTTGGATTGTCACGTTCAAGCTTAGCAGCTTGTATATTCTACCCATGGATTTTTTAGGGGTAGACATACATATGAGTTTGGGGATCGTAGATGTGTATAGCTTTGTTAGACCTCCTCTCGAGAGTCATGAGGATAATAATAGCATGAGTACTGATTGGAGATGACCTACACGAGTTGGTACTTTCGTTGGTATAAGGTGATATTTTGGAGGACTAGATAGAACAATTGGCATCTCAGGAACTATGCTCAAGGATGGGATGATAAACATTCACTCGCACACTAGAATCCTTGAAACCCTTACGCCTTACCAAGCCACATCATGGTCGGATCATGACCTTGGGCCTTGACTCTAGGTCGAGAAGACCCTACCAATACTCAACTGTGACCACCACTGATACCCCAACCTATACCCTATGTACCATGTGTGCAACTCTTCACGGAGTACTCGAACATGCTGGTTGTCATCGTTATTTGATGACATATTTGTCTACCCGAAGACGGAAGAAGAATCGTTCAGCTAGTTAGGGGATTCCTGAAGACCGCCATGTCAAGGAGGAAGAAGTATACCAACCACCACCGCCAAGAAGTGAACTTCCTCGTCGAAGACCGTGCGTATCTACAAACCACTCCTCTCGAAGGAACCGAGCATTTCCATGTCAAAAGGAAGCTCACACCAAGAATTACCGTCCCCCTTCGAGATCACTGCAAGACGAAGAAAAGACGATTACCAAATGGAGTTACCACCTGAGTCACCCACTGTGCACAATGTCTTCCATGCGTCACAACTCCGAAAATGTTTCCAACTTCCTAACTAGCCCGATCTCTAACAAGGACATCAATCGTCAAGCCACCAACCTCCAGCCCAACCTGGCATATGCGAGAAACCCATTAGCAACCTGGATCAAGTGGAACGTTATATACAAAGCCACATCATCAAGTAGTTCAAGTTCAGTGGGGCACCACTCAGAAGGAGAAGCAGTATGAGGACGTGAAGACTACCCCAAATCCAAGTTTCCATACTCCTTTCCGCGCCTAGTCTGGGAATCTCGGGGATGAGATTCTTGTAAGGGGGGTAGGTCTGTCACACCCTGATTTTCATGCCACAACACTTAAGCTAATAAATCATGATAAAATATGGTTTGACAAAAACTTTTGAGTGTTTTGGTCCTTGCTTGATTTGGTTTTTGAGTATTGGTTGCAAGTGCTCTAAAAATCAAATAAACCCTCCAACTCCTATACTTCATCTCCTTACTCCAAACTCTTTAACCAATGATCATGCCATGTGTATAGTACATTATAGAATTTTCTTACAAAAATAATTTGGCCAAAAAGTATTTTTCTAAATTTAGTTTTCTAAAAACCCCTGAATGGAGGTTTGCACTACAAGTACTTGATTTGGGGTATTAAAACTCTTTCAAAGAATATTTTTGACTCCTATTAGGTATAGGGCTCCCATAAACCACAAAAATATAATTATTAAAGTTATTTTGCTATTTTATTTAAAGGTATTTTCTTTAGGCCATAAATGGTCTTTAATAGGTTAAAATTATTTTTATGCTTTAAAAATATTTGTGAAAATTTAGGGAAACTCAGTGGACATATATTTTCCATATATAAGAGTTTCAGCATATGGTCATGTTCAAAATATTGGTCAAATCCCTGTAAAGCCTTTCTGGATATTTCAATCTTTTGAAATATTTACAAAGGAAATATTCTCCAAAAATTCCAAGAAAATTCTATCATGTCACATATGACATGTATGATGATCTTGACAAGTATCATGTCGTGGAGAATAATATAACCCCATGAAATCCCCTCAAAACAATTTCTGTCCATTTTGAAGTTTGAGCAACTTTACATTGCCAAACATGTCCAAATGTTCTCAAACCTTGTGAACATGCTCAAATGGTCTAATCATTCGTCTAGAACAAATGACACAAGTTGGAGAAAATGTTATATTGATCAAAGTGCCCCAAAACCCTTCCTGTCCAGAACCAAATTTGAACAACTCTACATTGGCAACTTTCTCCTTTTGATCTCAACTTTTGTGGAAATGTTCAGAAGCTCAAATGATGACACTACACCAAGTGGTGCATCAAGGAGAATAGATTTGCATGGCTAAATCTTGTAAAGTCCATTATTGTTGATTTCTAGTGTTTACCAAAGTTGCATTGTCAACTTTCTTCAAATGAGCTCCAACTTTTTGATTATCGGTGTCAAAACCGGCGGATCTCGGGTAGGGGGTCCCGAACTGTGCGTCTAGGCGGATGGTAACATGAGACGAGGGAAACGATGTTTTTACCCAGGTTCGGTCCCTCTCGATGGAGGTAAATCCCTACTCCTGCTTGATTAATATTGATGATATGGGTAGTACAAGAGTAGATCTACCATGAGATCAGAGAGGCTAAACCCTAGTAGCTAGCCTATGGTATGATTGTTGTTCGTCCTACGGACTAAAACCCTCCGGTTTATATAGACACCGGAGAGGGCTAGGGTTACACAGAGTCGGTTACAATGGGAGGAGATCTACATATCCGTATCGCCAAGCTTGCTTTCCACGCCAAGGAAAGTCCCATCCGGACACGGGACGAAGTCTTCAATCTTGTACCTTCATAGTCCAGGAGTCCGGCGAAAGGTTATAGTCCGGCTATCCGAACACCCCCTAACCTGGGACTCCCTCAGTAGCCCCCGAACCAGGCTTCAATGACGATGAGTCCGGCGCGCAGATTTGTCTTCGGCATTGCAAGGCAGGTTCTTCTCCAAATCCCATATACCTGTTGAATAGTGTCTGGCTTCTGGTGAATGTCGCGCTCCTTGGCTTCTGCACCCAATAATGGCCATCTTCCACGTGTCAAATGAATGCGAAAAGACAGGGTGTTCTTTCATTTACCCCCCTAGCTGCGCAAATGGGCCGCCTATAAAAGAGATGTGGATTTAGAACCGAATCACACCATCTTCCCTCCGCGAGCATTCATCGGAGCGCATTGGACAGAGATCCATTCCATCATGGCCGGTCGACGCAGCTCCTCCTCTCGCCCCCAGCCCTCAACCTGGAGATTGGGAGAGGTGTTCCGTCCTGCAGAGCGAGCTAGTGGCGCTCCAAGCCAAGGGGCTTCTCCCCCCAGCCTACATGGTCCCGGTTCGAGCCGGGCTTGCCACCTATAATGGCGGAGAGAAAGCGGAGAGCGTCCCTAATCCCTCCAAAGGAGAACGGGTATGCCTTGTCCCTTATTTGATAAGAGGGCTCGGATTTCCAATTCATCCGTCCGGGGGCTCCTGGAGTTCTATGGCCTCCAGTTGCACAACCTTACGCCTGCCTCCATATTGCATATTGCGGGCTTCGTAGCCCTTTGCGAGCTGTTTTTGGGCATCGAGGCCCATTTCGTGCTGTGGAAGAAGATGTTCTGCCTCGTGCCCCGTTCTCAGGAGGGGTCGATATATCAAGTGGGCGGAGCCGAACTATGGCGCATCGCCGGGACCGTATATCTATCTGGAACCCCAAAGAAGGCGTCCGAAGACTGGCCTTCAGAATGTTTTTATAAAGAAGACGTCCCCCTGCCGGACCCTGTTCGGACCGGCCTCCCTGAGTTCGATAATGCTCCTTTGAAGAAGCGCCTAAGCTGGCGTCCATGGAGCCCTCAGAAGGAAAACGACAAGGACGTCCTTTACCTGATGAACCGGATAAGGCCGTTAGCTCATTCCGGACTGACCATGATCGAGGTCATGGCCACATGCATTATGCGGGGGGTGCAACCGCTTCAGTATAGGGGCCACCCCATGTGGGATTTCAACGGGGAGGACGACACCACCCGGTGCGGCCGTAAGGGGCCGGAATCGGCTGCCGCTCTAATAAAGATCTTGTCCGCTTTGTACAAGGGAGAAGAGGAGGAATTCCTTCGCGTCAACCCACGGGGCGGATTTTCTATGTACAATCCTCCAAGCTGGGTAAGCGAACACTTTCACTCGCCCATCCGTTTCATATTCCCATAGTTAAGTATTCAGTCTAGCAATTTCAACGCAGGAGCTACGCCAGGCTGTAAAGGAGATAAACAGCCCCCCTCCACAATCCGAGGACCCGGAACGGTCCTGCGACCCGGACTCCCAAGAGGACCCAGACTTATGTGTGGAGCTGATTGATGGGGTGTTTCATCAATTGAGCAAGGACAACACCTTAGTGGCCATTACGGCTGATTATCCCGGACTATTTCCAGCCTCACAAGTAACCAAGACCGAAGTCCCAGTACTTTTAAGATGATCTACCCGTGCTTATTTTTGATCACCGTATACCAATGGCATTTTTGTAGGGGAAGTCCTTGAGGCGGAGGGCCGAGCCTGCGGTGGATAGCCAACAAGGGGCATCAAGGCCCAGCAGGCTGAAAAGAAGTGCGGTCTGGATTGAGACGCCGGTGCAACGGTATGGCGTGCCATTTTATTCCCAGGTTTAATTCTCTCAAGGCATACTAATGCTCGTGCTTTTTTCAGGAAAAAGAGCGCTCGCCGGACTATATCCGGAGAGATTGCCAATCGCGCCTCCACCGGCCAGGCCCCAAGGCTGGGTCCGGAAGCGGAGGCGAACACGAGGCGCACACCGGACGCTCCTCCGACAAAGGGTGCGGACGGGCTGTCTGCCACCAATTCCGAGGTGGAGAGTGCCATGAACCACATGCGTCGCCGGACAATTCTTCGTGACGCTTGTTTCTCCCAAGAGGCATTGGATGCCTTCAATACGGGAGATGCGTACCTCCGTGCCGCTCAAAATGGTCTAGCCAGAGCCACAGAGCAGTATGTAAAAGACATACGGGTGAGAAAATTTGATGGTTATATATGTCAGTAGCCCCCGAGACTTGAAACAGTTAGAATAACTGATTTAAGGATCATTTGTTATGCAGGATCTTACAGAAAAGAATACCCAACTGTCCCAAGAGCTGGAAGAGTGCAAGGCCCAACTTGAGGCCGCACTAGCCGCGACAGGGGAGGCCAAGGAGACCCCCTCTGGTAATATATGCTTTGTAAGATAAGTATGTTGTGAAGCGCGGTATGTGTTCAAATCTGACAATAACATTGCAGATGGCGCCGAAGTGGATCCGGACAAGCAACAACTATTGCGCTGGTTAAAGGCCGGCGAGAGTGTGCTTACGAGGGTGAGGCAAGAGAAGAATAAGCTCCAAGATGCCAAGACCCAGCTGGGCGAGGAACTAAAGGATGTTCGTGCTCAGCTGTCGGACTCCGTGAAGGAGAATCGATGGCTTCGACGCGGCATTTTTAGTAAGTGCTTGAACGAACTTTGAATTAGAGTTCGGCGAGGAAGTTGATTGACAGAGTTATGTCTGTAGGTATGCTGACAGGTCGGCCTGCAGAGGAAATGCCCGGTTCTACGGGTGACCTTCTTCCCGAGCTCTTACAACTGCACGAACGAGTTCGGCAGGTAATGCAAGGCGTCGTCCAGGCCTTGTGGCCATCTGTCTCCATGCCCGAAGGCCTTGGAGAGCTTGCAGAGAAGATGAAGGGAGCACGGCGGCGCTTCCAGTTTTGGAAGATATTGGTCTGCCGTCAAGGCGCCAGGGAGGCCTTGGCCATGGTAAAGACGTGGTACACGAAGGCTGACCCAAACCACATGGCCGAGGACGGACTTGTGGGGCCCGATGGGAAGGAGATCCCTGTGAGTTTAGTGTACGGCCAGGTAGAGTTGGCCGCCAAATATTCTCAACAGGACTGTAAACTAGACAACCTGTTGGATGGTATTGAAGAGGAATATACCCATTCAAATTGACTATGTAATTTAAGATGACATGTAAAATGCCTTCTAGCCGGATTGTAGAATGTTTGTCATGGCAGACCTTTTCGCTTCAACCTCGGGACCCGATAGTCCGGAGTGTGTCCGAATACCCTCTCAGTTATGTAAGAACCGGGGCATGCGTGGAGACCAGGCGTAGGGGTCATTAGTGCTTGAATAGACAAGTGCCCAAATAGTTATGTTATATTACATGGTTAGTAAGAAACATCTTCCAGGGAGAATAGTTTCGTTAGGGGTTCCTTTCCCTGGGAGGCATGCCCTAAAGTGCATGTCCGGACTGCGAAAAAACAAGAAAAGCATCTGGGGGCGGATAAATAAACGAGTGAGAAATCATCTTTAGTTCACCGACCGAATATTCCCTTAAGAACGCTAGCTTTCGGCTTCACCCAGTCTGAGGTACACATCCGGCTGACCCGGCAGTAACAATCGCAGAGGTGCTCCCTTTACCGCCTAGCCGAACAATTGGGAACGTAGGGGTAAGCACAGGAGCCAGGCAACCCAGCTTGGCCAAAACTTAAGTCATATCGATGCATATAATGGTGAATAAAAGGTACATGCGGAAGTGTGACACATGTGTTGGGCATGAGGCCCGTATAAACAAGCTTCTGTTAAAGAAGCCCCCAAGTATAATGAGCGCGGATAGCGCGTCAATTGTGTGTGAACAAGGCGCGAACGAGCCCTTAAAGGCTGTAAGAGAAAAGGAGGGAGAAGGAGAGAAATATAAGACAACTAATGTGTAAAAAATAGACAGAGGAAGGAGACGAACACAGAGTCCGGTGCTAGGCGTAGAATCTTCGGAGACGGGCTGCGTTCCATGGGTTCGGCTCGAGTCGATGATCTGATGCATCTCGCAGACGGTACACTCCACCAGTAAGGACTTGGTCAATAATGAAGGGACCTTCCCATTTGGGCTTGAGTTTGTCCTTTTTCTTGTCCGGCAGGCGTAGAACTAACTCGCCAACATTGTAAGTTTTGGCCTGTACCTCTCTACTTTGATATCTTCGAGCCTGCTGTTGATAGAATGCGGAACGGGCTTTTGCCACATCACGCTCCTCCTCCAAGGCATCCAAACTGTCCCGCCGATCGAGTTCGGCTTCTCTTTCTTCATACATGCGCACGCGAGGCAAGTCATGAATTATGTCGCACGGCAGAACTGCCTCTGCGCCGTATACCATAAAGAATGGTGTGAATCCGGTTGTGCGATTCGGCGTGGTCCGCAGCCCCTAGAGTACGGAGTCGAGCTCCTCTACCTAGTGCGTGTTAGATTCCTTGAGGGACCGCACAAATCTGGGTTTGATGCCGCTCATGATTAGACCATTTGCTCGCTTGACTTGACCGTTAGTTTGTGGGTGATAGACTGAAGCGTAGTCGAGCTTGATGCCCATGTTTTTGCACCAGAGTTTGACCTCGTCGGCCGTAAAGTTCGTGCCGTTATCAGTGATGATGCTGTGGGGGACGCCGTTGTGGGAAATATGCCCTAGAGACAATAATAAATTAGTTATTATTATATTTCCTTGTTCATGATAATCATTTATTATCCATGCTATAATTGTATTGATAGGAAACTCAAATACATGTGTGGGTACATAGACAACACCATGTCCCTAGTAAGCCTATGATTGACTAGCTCTTTGATCAATAGATGGTTACGGTTTCCTGACCATGGACATTGGATGTCGTTGATAACGGGATCACATCATTAGGAGAATGATGTGATGGACAAGACCCAATCCTAAGCCTAGCACAAAGATCGTGTAGTTCGTAAGCTAAAGCTTTTCTAATGTCAAGTATCATTTCCTTAGACCATGAGATTGTTCAACTCCCGGATGCCGTAGGAATGCTTAGGGTGTACCAAACGTCACAACGTAACTGGGTGGCTATAAAGGTGCACTACGGGTATCTCCGAAAGTGTCTGTTGGGTTGGCACGAATCAAGACTGGGATTTGTCACTCGGTGTAAACAGAGAGGTATCTCTGGGCCCACTCGGTAGGACATCATCATAATGTGCACAATGTGACCAAGGGGTTGATCACGGGATGATGTGTTACGGAACGAGTAAAGAGACTTGCTGGTAACGAGATTGAACAAGGTATCGGCATACCAACGATCGAATCTCGGGCAAGTACAATACCGCTAGACAAAGGGAATTGTATACGGGATTGATTGAGTCCTTGACATCGTGGTTCATCCGATGATATCATCGTGGAACATGTGGGAGCCAACATGGGTATCCAGATCCCGCTATTGGTTATTGACCTGAGAACGTCTCGGTCATGTCTGCATGGTTCCCGAACCCGTAGGGTCTACACACTTAAGGTTCGATGACGCTAGGGTTATAAAGGAAGTTTGTATGTGGCTACCGAATGTTGTTCGGAGTCCCGTATGAGATCCCGGATGTCACGAGGAGTTCCAGAATGGTCCGGAGGTAAAGATTTATATATGGGAAGTCCTGTTTTGGTCACCGGAAAAGTTTCAGGTTTTATCGGTAACGTACCGGGACCACCGGGAGGGTCCTGGGGGTCCACCAAGTGTGGCCACCATCCCCGGAGGGCTGCATGGGCCAAGTGTGGGAGGGTACCAGCCCCAGGTGGGCTGGTGCCCCCCCCACAAGGGGCCAAGGAGCCTAGGGTTTGGGGAGGGGGGTGCACCCACCTAACTTGGGGTCAAGTTTCCCCTCTTCCCCCCTAGGCCGCCCCTCAGATGGGATCTTGGGATGGCTGCCGCCCCTTGGGTGGAACCCGAGGTGGGGGCACAGCCCCCCCTCTCCCCCTATATATAGTGGAGGCAAAGGAGAAGCCCAACACACGAAGTTCTTCTCCTGTTGGCGCATCCCTACCTCTCTTTCTCCTCATATCTCGCGGTGCTTGGCGAAGCCCTGTAGGATTCCACACTCTTCCACCACCACCATGCCGTTGTGCTGCTTTTGGACGGAGTCTTCCTCAACCTCTCCCTCTCTCCTTGCTGGATCAAGTCATGGGAGACTTCACCGGGCTGTAGTGTGTTGAACGCGGAGGTGCCGTCCGTTCGGCACTAGGATCTCCGGTGATTTGGATCATGACGAGTACGACTCCTTCAACCCCGTTCTCTTGAACGCTTCCGCTTAGCGATCTACAAGGGTATGTAGATGCACTCTCCTTCCCCTCGTTGCTGGTTTCTCCATAGATAGATCTTGGTGACACGTAGGAAATTTTTTGAATTTCTGCTACGTTCCCCAACAGTGGCATCATGAGCTAGGTCTATTGCGTAGATTCTTTGCACGAATAGAACACAAAGTAGTTGTGGGCGTTGATTTTGTTCAATATGCTTACCGTTACTAGTCCAATCTTGTTTCGACGGTATTGTGGGATGAAGCGGCCTGGACCGACCTTACACGTACACTTACGTGAGACAGGTTCCACCGACTGACATGCACTTGTTGCATAAGGTGGCTAGCGGGTGCCAGTCTCTCCCACTTTAGTCGGATCGGATTCGATGAAAAGGGTCCTTATGAAGGGTAAATAGCAATTGACATATCATGTTGTGGTTTTTGCGTAGGTAAGAAACATTCTTGATAGAAACCCATAGCAGCCACGTAAAACATGCAAACAACAATTAGAGGACGTCTAACTTGTTTTTGCAGGGTATGCTATGTGATGTGACATGGCCAAAAAAAAGAATGTGATGAATGATATGTGATGAATGATATGTGATGTATGAGATTGATCATGTTCTTGTAATAGGAATCACGACTTGCATGTCGATGAGTATGACAACCGGCAGGAGCCATAGGAGTCGTCTTAATTTATTGTATGACCTGCGTGTCATTGAACAACGCCATGTAATTACTTTACTTTATTGCTAACTGGTAGCCATAGTAGTAGAAGTAATAGTTGGCGAGACAACTTCATGAAGACACGATGATGGAGATCATGGTGTCATGCCGGTGACAATGATGATCGTGGAGCCCCGAAGATGGAGATCAAAAGGAGCAAAATGATGTTGGCCATATCATGTCACTTTTTGATTGCATGTGATGTTTATCATGTTTATGCATCTTATTTTCTTAGAACGACGATAGTAAATAAGATGATCCCTCATTAAAATTTCAAGAAAGTGTTCCCCCTAACTGTGCACCGTTGCGAAAGTTCGTCGTTTTGAAGCACCACGTGATGATCGGGTGTGATAGATTCTAACGTTCACATACAACGGGTGTAAGCCAGATTTACACACGCGAAACACTTAGGTTAACTTGACGAGCCTAGCATGTATAGACATGGCCTCGAAACACAAGAGACCGAAAGGTCGAGCATGAGTTGTATGGAGGATACGATCAACATGAAGATGTTCACCGATGATGACTAGTCCGTCTCACGTGATGATCGGACACGGCCTAGTTGACTCAGATCATGTAATCACTTAGATGACTAGAGGGATGTCTATCTGAGTGGGAGTTCATAAGATGAACTTGTTTATCCTGAACATAGTCAAAAGGTTTTTGCAAATTATGTCGTAGCTCGCGCTTTAGTTCTACTGTTTTAGATATGTTCCTAGAGAAAATATAGTTGAAAGTTGACAGTAGCAATTATGCGGACAGTAGAAGGCTTATGTCCTTAATGCACCGCTCGGTGTGCTGGACCTCGAACATGGTCTGTGGATGTTGCGAACATCTGACATACACGTTTTGATGACTACATGATAGTTCGGTAATGTTAAATGGTTTAGAATTGAGGCACCAAAGATATTTTTGAAATGTCGCAGAACATATGAGATGTTTCGAGGGCTGAAATTGGGATTTCAGGCTAGTGCCCATGTCAAGAGGTATAAGACCTCCGACGATTTTCTTAGCCTGCATAATAAGGGAGAAAAGCTCAATCTTGAGCTTGTGCTCAGATTGTCTGAGTACAACAATCACTTGAATCGAGTGGGAGTTGATATTCCAGATGAGATAGTGATGTTTCTCCAAAGACATTACCACCAAGCTACTAGAGCTTCGTGATGAACTATAACATAACAGGGATAGATATAATGATCCTTGATCTATTCGCAATGTTCAACACCGCGAATGTAGAAATCAAGAAGGAGCATCAATTGTTGATGGTTAGTGAAACCACTAGTTTTAAGAAGGGCAAGGGCAAGAAGGGGTACTTCATGAAACGGCAAATCAGTTGCTGCTCCAGTGAAGAAACCCAAGGTTGAACCCAAACCCGAGACTAAGTGCTTCTGTAATAAGGGGAACAGCCACTGGAGCAGAATTACCCTAGATACTTGGTAGATGAGAAGGCTGGCGAGGTCGATAGAAGTATATTGGATATACATTATGTTAATGTGTACTTTACTAGTACTCCTAGTAGCACCAGGGTATTAGATACCGGTTCAGTTGCTAAGTGTTAGTAACTCGAAATAAAAGAGCTACGGAATAAACAGAGACTAGCTAAAGGTGAGATGATGATGTGTGTTGGAAGTGTTTCCAAGGTTGATGTGATTAAGCATCGCCTGCTCCGTCTACCATCATATTGGTGTTAAACCTAAATAATTGTTATTTGGTGTTTGCGTTGAGCATAGACATGATTGGATTATGTCTATCGCAATACATTTATTCATGTAAGGAGAATAATGGTTACTCTATTTATTTGAATAATACCTTCAATGGTCTTGCACCTAAAGGAATGGTTTATTGAATCTCGATCATAGTGATACACATTTTCATGCCAAAATATATAAGATAGTAATGATAGTACCACTTACTTATGGCACTGCCATGTAAGTCATATTGGTATAAAACGCATGAAGAAGCTCCATGTTGATGGATCTTTGGACTCACTCGTTTTTAAAAAGTTTGAGACATGCGAACCATGTCTATTGGTGTATACGCATGAAGAAACTCCATGCAGATGGTTCGTTTGGACTCACTTGATTTTGAATCACTTGAGATATGCAAATCATACCACATGGGCAAGATGACTGAAAAGCCTCGTTTTCAGTAAGATGGAACAAGATAGCAACTTGTTGGAAGTAATACATTTTGATGTGTGCAGTCCAATAAGTGCTAAGGCATGCAGTGGATATCGTTATGTTCTTACTTGACGGATGATTTGAGTAGATACTGAGTATATTTACTTGATGAAACACAAGTCTGAATTATTGAATGGTTCAAGTAATTTCAGAGTGAAGTTGAAGATCATTGTGACAAGAGGATAAAATGTCTATGATATGATCATAGGATGAGTATCTGAGTTACGAGCTTTGGCACGCAATTAAGACATTGTGGAAATTGTTTCACAATTAATACCGCCTGGAACACCATAATGTGATGGTGTGTCCGAACATCATAGTTGCACCCTATTGGATATGGTGCGTACCATGATGTCTCTTATCAAATTACCACTATCGTTTATGGGTTAGGCATTAGAGACAACCACACTCACTTTAATAGGGCACCACGTAATTCCGTTGAGACGACACCGTTTGAACTATGGTTTGGAGAAACCTAAGTTGTCGTTTCTTAAAAGTTTGGGGCTGCGACGCTTATGTGAATTTTTTTTCAGGTTGATGAGCTCGAACCCAAAGTGGATAAAAATGCATCTTCATAGGACACCGAAAACAGTTGGGTATACCTCCTATCTCAGATCCGGAAGCAAAAGTAATTGTTTCTAGAAACGGGTCCTTTCTCAAGGAAAAGTTTCTCTCGAAAGAATTGAGTGGGAGGATGGTGGAGACTTGATGAGGTTATTGAACCATCACTTCAACCAGTGTGTAGCAGGGCACATGAAGTTGTTCATGTGGCACCTACACCAATTGAAGTGGAAGCTGTTGATAGTGATCATGATGCTTCGGATCAAGTCACTACCGGGCCTCGTAGGTCGACAAGGACGCGTACTACTTCAGAGTGGTACGCAATCCTGTCTTAGAGGTCATGTTGCTAGACAACAATGAACCTACGAGCTATGGAGAAGCGATGGTGGGCCCGGATTTCGACGAATGGCTCGAGGCCATAAAATCCGAGAGAGGATCCATGACTTTGGAAGAAATACTTGATGGTCGTAAGGCCGTTGGGTAAAGATGGATTTTAAAAGGAAGACAGACAATGATGGTAAGTATCACCATTAAGAAAGCTCGACTTGTCGTTAAAGATGTTTTCCGACAAGTTCAAGGAGTTGACTACGGTGAGGCTTTTTCACTCGTAGCGATGCTAAGAGTCTGTTGGAATTGGATTAGCAGTTACTGCATTATTTATGAAATCTTGCATATAGGATGTCAAAACATTGTTGCCTTGACAGTTTTCTTGAGGAAAGGTTGTATGTGATACAACCAGAAGGTTTTTGACAATCCTGAAGAACGCTAACAAATATGCAAAATTCCAGCAATCCTTCTAAGGACTGGAGTAAGCATCTCGGAGTTGGAATGTACACTTTGATGAGATGATTAAAGATCTTGGGTTTATACAAAGTTTATGAGAAACTTGTATTTCCAAAGAAGTGAGTGGGAGCACTATAGAATTTCTGATGAGTATATGTTGTTGACATATTGTTGATCCGAAATGATGTAAAATTTCTGGAAATCATTAAGGGTTGTTTGAAAGGAGTTTTTCAAGGGAAAACCTGGATTAAGCTGCTTGAACATTGAGCATCAAGATCTACGAGGATAGATCAAAACGCTTAATGGTACTTTCAAATGAGCACATACCTCGACATAATCTTGAAGGTGTTCAAGATGGAGCAGTCAAAGAAGGAGTTCTTGCCTGAGTTGTAAGGTATGAAGTTAAGACTTAAAGCTCGACCATGGCAGAAAAGAGAGAAAGGACGAAGGTCGTCCCCTATGCTTTAGACGTAGGCTCTACAGTATGCTATGCTGTGTACCGCACTAGAAGTGTGCCTTGCCATGAGTCAGTCAAGGGGTACAAGAATGATCCAGGAATGGATCATTGGACAGCGGTCAAAATTGTCCTTGGAGTAAATAAGGACATGTTTCTCGATTATGGAGGTGATAAAGAGTTCGACGTAAAGGGTTACGTCGATGCAAGCTTTAACACCTATCCGAATGACTCTGAGTAGCAAACCGGATACGTATAGTGGAGCAACCATTTGGAATAGCTCCAAGTGGAGCGTGGAAGCAGCATTTACACTATGACCTAGAGATTTGCGAAGTACATACGGATCTGAATGTTGCAGACCCGTTAACTAAAACCTCTCTCACAAGCAAAACATGATCAAACCCCAGAAATCATTGAGTCTTAATCACATGATGATGTGAACTAGTTTAGTGACACTAGTAAACTCTTTGGATGTTGGTCACATGGCGATGTGACCTGTGAGTGTTAATCACATGGCAATGTGAACAAGATTATTGACTCTAGTGCAAGTGGGAGACTATTGGAAATATTCCCTAGAGACAATAATAAATTAGTTATTATTATATTTCCTTGTTCATGATAATCGTTTATTATCCATGCTATAATTGTATTGATAGGAAACTCAGATACATGTGTGGGTACATAGACAACACCATGTCCCTAGTAAGCCTATGATTGACTAGCTCGTTGATCAATAGATGGTTACGGTTTCCTGACCATGGACATTGGATGTCGTTGATAACGGGATCACATCATTAGGAGAATGATGTGATGGACAAGACCCAATCCTAAGCCTAGCACAAAGATCGTGTAGTTCGTATGCTAAAGCTTTTCTAATGTCAAGTATCATTTCCTTAGACCATGAGATTGTGCAACTACCAGATGCCGTAGGAATGCTTTGGGTGTACCAAACATCACAACGTAACTAGGTGGCTATAAAGGTGCACTACGGGTATCTCCGAAAGTGTCTGTTGGGTTGGCACGAATCGAGACTGGGATTTGTCACTCCGTGTAAACGGAGAGGTATCTCTGGGCCCACTCGGTAGGACATCATCATAATGTGCACAATGTGACCAAGGGGTTGATCACGGAATGATGTGTTACAGAACGAGTAAAGAGACTTGCCGGTAACGAGATTGAACAAGGTATCGGCATATCGACGATCGAATCTCGGGCAAGTACAATACCGCTAGACAAAGGGAATTGTATATGGGATTGATTGAGTCCTTGACATCGTGGTTCATCTGATGAGATCATCGTGGAACATGTGGGATCCAACATGGGTATCCAGATCCCGCTGTTGGTTATTGACCGGAGAACGTCTCGGTCATGTCTGCATGGTTCCTGAACTCGTAGGGTTTACACACTTAAGGTTCGATGACGCTAGGGTTATAAGGGAAGTTTGTATGTGGTTACTGAATGTTGTTCGTAGTCCCGGATGAGATCCCGGATGTCACGAGGAGTTCCAGAATGGTCCGGAGGTAAAGATTTATATATGGGAAGTGCTGTTTTGGTCACCGGAAAAGTTTCGGGTTTTATCGGTAATGTACCGGGACCACAGGCAGGGTCCCGGGGGTCCACCAAGTGGGGCCACCATCCCCGGAGGGCTGCATGGGCCAAGTGTGGGAGGGGACCAGCCCCAAGTGGGCTGGTGTGCCCCCCACAAGGGCCCAAGGCGCCTAGGGTTCGGGGAGGGGGGCGCACCCACCTAACTTGGGGGGCAAGTTTCCCCTCTCCCCCCCCTTGGCCGCCCCTCAGATGGGATCATGGGCTGGCCGCCGCCCCTAGGGTGGAACCCCAGGTGGGGGCGCAGCCCCCCCTCTCCCCCTATATATAGTGGAGGCAAAGGAGCAGCCCAACACACGAAGTTCTTCTCCTGTTGGCGCAGCCCTACCTCTCTTTCTCCTCATATCTCGCGGTGCTTGGCGAAGCCCTGCAGGATTGCCACGCTCCTCCACCACCACCACGCCATTGTGATGCTGCTGGACGGAGTCTTCCTCAACCTCTCCCTCTCTCCTTGCTGGATCAAGGCATGGGAGACGTCACCGGGCTGTATGTGTGTTGAACGCGGAGGTGCCGTCCGTTCGGCACTAGGATCTCTGGTGATTTGGATCACAACGAGTACGACTCCTTCAACCCTTTTCTCTTGAACGCTTCCGCTTAGCGATCTACAAGGGTATGTTGATGCACTCTCCTTCCCCTTGTTGCTAGTTTCTCCATAGATAGATCTTGGTGACACGTAGGAATTTTTTTGAATTTCTGGTACGTTCCCCAACAGCCGTAATAGTGTACGACTCCTGATATGAAGTCTATCACCGGTCCGGATTCGGCCGTCTTAACAGGCTTGGCCTCTATCCATTTGGTGAATTTGTCCACCATGACCAGTAGGTATTTTTGCTTGTGGGTTCCTCCTTTAAGGGGTCCAACCATGTCAAGCCCCCAAACCAGAAAGGGCCAGGTGAAGGGTATAGTTTGGAGGATGGTGGGTGGCATATGGCTTTGGTTAGCAAAGAGTTGGCAACCGACGCATCGTTGGACTAAGTCCTGAGCATCTACCCGGGCCGTCGGCCAATAAAATCCTGTACGGAAGCCCTTGCTTACAAGGGCCCGGGCTGCGGCGTGGTGCCCGCCGAGTCCGGCATGAATTTCAGCCAGAAGATTCTGCCCTTCCTCTTCGGAGATACACCTTTGAAGGACCCCGGTGGTGCTTTTCTTATAGAGCTCTCATTCATGGACTTTATAGGCTTTAGATCACCGCACTATGCAGTGTGCCTTGTTTTGGTCCTCGGGAAGTTCCTGCCTAGTTAGGTAGGCTAGGAATGGCTCTGTCCACGGGGCGATGACTGCCATTATTACGTGGGCTGAGGATGTTACTTCGTTGGCATATCCTCCCGTTGTATCAGAATGTTCGGTGTCGGGCGGTGCAGTTGGGTCCGAGCTGTTATTTCTGGATTCCCCTTCCCATCATACGGATGGCTTGAATAGCCTCTCCAAGAAAATGTTGGGGGGGGGGGGGACTGCATCGCGCTTTGCGCCGATGCGTGCCAAGATGTCTGCCGCCTGATTGTTTTCCCGGGAAATATGGTGAAATTCGAGCCCCTCGAACCGAGCTACCATTTTTAGGATGGCATTGCGATAGGCTGCCATTTTCGGATCCTTGGCATCAAAGTCTCCATTTATTTGGGATATCACGAGGTTTGAATCCCCACGCACCTCTAGGCGTTGGATGCCCATGGAGACTGCCATCCGGAGACCATGTAGAAGGGCCTCGTATTCGGCTGCATTGTTAGAGTCCGTATACATTATATGGAGTACATATTGAACTATATCTCCTGTTGGGGACGTCAGAACGACGCCAGCCCCCAAACCCGCTAACATTTTGGATCCGTCGAAGTGCATGATCCAGTTGGAATATGTGCCGTACTCTTTAGGGAGTTCGGCTTTAGTCCATTCTGCGACAAAGTCGGCCAGAACTTGCGACTTGATAGCTCGCCGTGTCTTATAGGTTATGTCGAACGGGAGGAGCTCAATCGCCCATTTGGCAATCCGGCCTGTCGCGTGGCGGTTGTTTATAATATCGTTAAGAGGTACTTCGAAGGCTACTGTTATCGAACACTCTTGAAAGTAGTGTCGTAGCTTCCGGGATGCCATAAACACCGTGTACGCTATCCTTTGATAATGCAGGTACCGTGACTTGCATGGAGTGAGGACAGTGGACACGTAGTAAACTGGTTTTTGAAGGGGGAATTTGTGTCCGTCCGTTTCTCGTTCGACGACGAGCACTGCGCTTACAACTTGATGAGTTGCCGCAATGTATAATAGCATTGGTTCGCCGATGTTAGGCGTGGCCAGGACCGGGTTTGTTGCCAATATAGCTTTTATTTCTTTGAGTCCGGCTGTGGCAGCGTCCGTCCACTCGAAGTGTTCGGTGCGCCGGAGGAGGCGATAAAGGGGTAATGCCTTTTCTCCCAAGCGGGAGATGAAGCGGCTTAGAGCCGCCACACATCCAGTCAATTTTTGTATTTGTTTGAGGTCCTTTGCAATATCCAATTGTGACAGAGCTCAGATCTTGGCTGGGTTTGCTTCAATTCCTCTACCGGATACAATGAAGCCCAAGAGCTTTCGGCTGGTACGCCGAAAACGCATTTTTCCGGGTTAAGCTTGATGTCATATGCACGGAGGTTATTGAATGTGAGACTCAAGTCGTCTACTAGAGTTTTGACATGCTTGGTTTTGACGACCTCGTCATCTACGTATGCTTCCACTGTTTTGCCGATCTGGTTTGCCAGACATGTCTGAATCATGTGCTGATATGTTGCGTCGGCGTTTTTGAGCCCGAAGTGCATTGTGTTGAAGCAGAATGGGCCGTATGGGGTGATGAATGCCGTTGTGGCTTGGTATGGCTCTACCATCTTAATTTGATGGTAGCCGGAGTATGCGTCAAGGAAACACAATGAAACATGTCCTGCCGTGGCGTCGATAATTTGATCGATGCGGGGGAGGGGGAAGGGATCCTTTGGGCAAGCCTTGTCGAGGTCCTTGAAATTGACGCATAGGCGCCAGGATTTGTCCTTCTTTGGTACCATCACCAGGTTTGCTAGCCAGTCCAGATGTTTTATATCTCTGATGAATCTGGCCTCCAGTAGTTTGGCTAGCTCCTCTCCCATGGCTTGTCTCTTAGGTTCAGAGAAACGCCAAAGAGCCTGCTTGACAGGCTTGAATCCTTTTAGGATGTTTAGGCTGTGCTCGGCCAGCTTGCGTGGGATTCCTGGCATGTTTGAAGGGTGCCAGCCAAAAATGTCCCAATTTTCGCATAGGAATTCTCGTAGTGTGGCGTCTACATCAGGGTTTAATTGCGCCCCAATGGAGGCCGTTTTTGTAGGGTCCTTTGGATGGACTTGGAATTTGACTATTTCGTCCGCCGGTTTAAAGGAGGTGGACTTGGATCTTTTATCGAGTATCATGTTGTCCCTGTTAACCATGGAGCGCAGCGCAGTCAGTTCTTCAGCCGCTAGGGCTTCGGATAGTGCCTCAAGGGCCAGTGCGGCTGTCTTGTTTTCGGCGCGGAGTGCTATGTCCGGGTCACTAGCAAGAGTGATGATTCCGTTGGGTCCGGGCATTTTGAGCTTCATGTACCCGTAATGGGGTATAGCTTGAAAAATTGTGAATGCCTCTCGCCCTAATAGAGCGTGGTATCCGCTGCTGAACGGGGCCACTTGAAACGTGACCTCCTCGGACCTGTAATTATCCGGCGTGCCGAGCACCACATCCAGTGTGATTTTTCCTGTACAGCACGCTTCCCGACTGGGGATTATTCCTCTAAAGGTTGTGTTGCTTCGCTCAATGTGGCTCCAGTCTATTTCCATTTTTCGAAGGGTTTCCTCATAAATGAGGTTCAATCCGCTTCCACCGTCCATGAGTACCTTGGTAAGTTGAAAGCCGTCCACTATTGGACTGAGGACCAATGCTGCTGGTGCTTGGGCTGTTCGGAATTTAGGTTCATCACTGGCATTAAAGGTAACAGCCGTGTCACTCCATGGGTTTATTGTTGCTACTTGGTAGACTTCGATAAGGCTGCAGAGTGTTCGTTTCCGTATATTATTTGATGCGAAAGTCTCGAAGACTGTTGATACCGTACTGGTATCCCTGTGCTGGTGCTCTGCGGATTCTGGAGTTAGAAGCTCCTCGCCACTTCTGGCCACCTGCCGAAGTATCCAACATGCTCTAAGGCTATGAGTTGGTGTGGCGCCCTCTGTACTATGAATTTTACAGGGTCCATTGAGCCATCCCTCCAGTACGGTTCCATACCCTATAGAGGGTTTTTCCTTTTTGGTGTTTAGCCCAGGTGCCTGGCGATAATGTACCCTTTTATTTAGGACTGGGGTTGTATTCAGGGCCAGATTGTCCCAAAATTTTATCTCGGTTTTCGGGCGCTTTCCATCGCACAGTACTTTCGTACTATGGATGCCAAGTCGGCGAAGCGTGTAATTTCACGGCGAGTTATGGCATTGAGGATTCCGTTGTCCATGCAATTATTGCAGAAGAATGAAATTGCATCCTCCTCGTGACAGTCCTCTATCCTGTTCATAACCAGGAGGAATCTGACCCAGTAATGGTGTACTGTTTCTGCAGGCTCTTGCCGAATTTGGGATAGATCCCTTATATTTGTGTGGGCGGGTGGAGTTAAATCCGGAACCTCGCCCAATCTAAGACTCAGGGGCCAAGGAGTTTCCGAACTCGGAAGCTTGGGTTCTTGGATGTTGTCCAATGAATCTAGCCCGCTGCCTGACTTTAGGTTCAGGGCTTGAGCGACGTCCTCCCCTCCTCTGGTATCCGGCTTGGAGGGATCGGGAATCCGGACATAACTAGTCTTTAAGATAGATGAAGACTTGCTGCATTGTTCCTCCACCACCGCGACGTGGTGGGTGACCTGGGGAGAGTTAATCTCTCTCGGATCGGGTTTAAGCCCAATCTGATCATAGTCTGTAGCGACTCCCAGGGCGGCAATGCGATCCAAGAGCTCGTTTAAGGAAGAGAGCTCCATCGGATCTAACTGCTCGGCGAGTTCCGAGTTGATGTGGAGATTGCTTTCGATGACCCGAGAAGTCATCGTCGGCGCGGCGGCCGAACATGTAGTCATAAGAAAACCGCCTAGCCGGAGAGTTTGGCCGATAGCCAAAGCTCCTTTAGCAACAGCGCCGTCTTTAAAGACGGGATGCGACATCCTTCCTGATGGCGACGACACAGCAGAACTCTCAATGAAAGCACCAATGTCGGTGTCAAAACCGGCGGATCTCGGGTAGGGGGTCCCGAACTGTGCGTCTAGGCGGATGGTAACAGGAGACAAGGGACACAATGTTTTTACGCAGGTTCGGGCCCTCTCGATGGAGGTAAAACCCTACTCCTGCTTGATTAATATTGATGATATGGGTAGTACAAGAGTAGATCTACCACGAGATCAGAGAGGCTAAACCCTAGAAGCTAGCCTATGGTATGATTGTTGTTCGTCCTACGGACTAAAACCCTCTGATTTATATAGACACCGGAGAGGGCTAGGGTTACACAGAGTCGGTTACAATGGGAGGAGATCTACATATCCGTATCGGCAAGCTTGCCTTCCACGCCAAGGAAAGTCCCATCCGAACACGGGACGAAGTCTTCAATCTTGTATCTTCATAGTCCAGGAGTCCGGCGAAAGGTTATAGTCCGGCTATCCGAACACCCCCAAATCCGGGACTCTCTCAGTGATCAACCTCATTTCTATTTGACACTTGATCCTGTTAATCTTCATATCATTTGGAATCCATTTGCTTTCCCAAGCCACCACCTTCTGGCAGAAACTTAAAATGCATGTTTCGTCCATTTCCACTAATCTCCATGAGCTGAACTTCATATGGTCCTCCTCTAACCCCTGCATCTTTCCATGCCCGAGGAGCCATGATGATGGGGGTGAAAAGCTCTTTTTCCCTCTCTGGACAGCACCATTTCTCTCTCTCTCAACCTCCCTCCTCACTCTAGTGGATCCCAGGGCATACGATGCCATTGCCACATTGTTTACTCCCCCTGCAGCTACCAGACACAAGTGGATGTGCTGGTGCGCGCAAAAAGCCACGGGTGCCGGCCATTTGCATGCTCTCGAGCGCGCAACAGTGTGCTCCCACGCTGTAGCTACATCCTGCCCGAGGCTTCCGACCACCTCGAGCCTCCCCCGCGCGGCAGTCGATGCTCCTCGACATCCGCAACATGCCACGCCCCTGCCCCCCTTCTCTTTCTTCCTCCTGCTGCCTCCTCCACACAGGCCCCGACCGCCCGAGAGTTCCAATGGGCGAGCTCACACGCGTGAAGCCTCTGGCACCTCCCCGCTCTCCCTCTGCTTTTCCCTTGGCCTAGGCCACGCCTACAAACGCCCTAGACAAGGCACTGGGTGCCAGTTCGGCCCTTGGCACTGCATTGGCCGCGGCCGTGTGGAGTAATAGTAGTAGATGTAGGCAGGAGTCGATCTACTTGTCACAGACGTGATGCCTATATACATGATCATGCCTAGATAATCTCATAATTATTCGCTTTTCTATCAATTGCTTGACAGTAATTTGTTCACCCACCGTAATACTTATGCTATCTTGAGAGAAGCCACTAGTGAAATCTATGGCCCCCGGGTCTATCTTTTATCATATAAGCTTTCAATCTATTTTTATTTGCATCTTTACTTTTCCAATCTATATCATAAAAATACCAAAAATATTTATCTTATCATATTATCTCTATCAGATCTCATTTTCGCAAGTGCCCGTGAAGGGATTGACAACCCCTTTATTGCGTTGGTTGTGAGGTTCTTGTTTGTTTGTGTAGGTGCATGGGTCTTTTGAGGAGCCTCCTACTGGATTGATACCTTGGTTCTCAAAACTGAGGGAAATATTTATGCTACTTTGCTGCATCACCCTTTCCTCTTCAAGGAAAACCAACGCAAGCTCAAGACGTAGCAGATGCTTGTCCAAGAAAGGGCAGTACCCAAGCACTTGTCCACCCACATATAAAATTATCAAAGTAATGAACACGAATCATATGAGCATGATGAAAACTAGCTTGACGATAATTCCCATGTGTCCTCGGGAGCGCTTTTCTCATTATAAGAACTTGTCCAGGCTTGTCCTTTGCTACAAAAAGGATTGGGCCACCTTGCTGCACCTTATTTACTTTCATTTCTTGTTACCCGTTACAAATTATCTTGTCACAAAACTATCTGTTACCTACAATTTTAGTGCTTGCAGAGAATACCTTACTGAAAACCGCTTATCATTTCCTTCTGCTCCTCCTTGGGTTTGACACTCTTACTTATCGAAAGGACTATGATAGATCCCCTACACTTGTGGGTCATCAAGACTCTTTTCTGGCGCCGTTGCTGGGGAGTGAAGCGCCTTTGGTGAGTGGAACTTGGTAAGGAAACATTTATATAGTGTGCTGAAATTTACTGTCACTTGTTACTATGGAAACTAATCCTTTGAGGGGTTTGTTCGGGGTATCTTCACCCCGACCAGTAGAGCAAAGAGTTGCTCCTCAACCTATTGAACCTATTGAAATTTTTTACTTTGAAATTCCTTCGAGTATAGTAGAGAAACTGCTAGCTAATCCCTTTGTAGGAGATGGAACATTGCATCCCAATTTACACCTTATCTATGTGGACGAAGTCTGTGGATTGTTTAAGCTTGCAGGAATGCCCGATGATGTTGTTAAGAGGAAGGTCTTCCCTTTATCTTTGAAGGGAGACATGTTGATGGTATAGGCTATGTGATGATAAGGGATCTTGGGACTATAAACGATTGAAATTGGAATTTCACCAGAAGTTTTATCCTATGCATCTTGTTCATCGTGATTGTAATTATATATATAATTTTTGGCCTCACGAAGGAGAAAGCATCGCTCAAGCTTGGGGGAGGCTTAAGTCAATGTTATATTCATGCCCCAATCATGAGCTCTCAAGAGAAATGTATTCAAATTTTTTATGCTCGGCTTTCTCTCAATGATCGCACCATGCTCGATACTTCTTGTGCTGGCTCTTATATGATGAAGACTATTGAATTCAAGTGGGACTTATTGGCACAACTCTGAAGATTGGGATTCCGACGATGGTAAGGAGTCAGGTATGACACTTAAGTTTGATTGTGTTAAATCTTTTATGGATACCGATGCTTTTCGTGGATTTAGCACTAAGTATGGACTTGACTATGAGATAGTAGCTTCTTTCTGTGAATCATTTGCTACTCATGTTGATCTCCCTAAGGAGAAGTGGTTTAAATATAATCCTCCCACTGAAGTAAAAGTAGTTGCACCTGTTACAGTTGAAGAAAAGATTATCACTTATAATGATCCTATTGTTCCTACTACTTATGTTGAGAAACCACCTTTCCCTGTTAGGATAAAGGATCATGCTAAAGCTTCAACTGTGGTTCGTAAGAGTAATACTAGAACATATACACCTCCTGAGCAAATTAAAGTTGAACCTAGTATTGCTATGGTTGAAGATCTCTTGGCCGATAATATTGATGGGCATGCTATTAATTTCTGTGATGAAGCTACTAATATTGCTAGACCCGATGCTAAGATACATCAACCTGTTGTAGGCATGCCTGTTATTTCTGTTAAAATAGGAGATCATTGTTATCATGGCTTATGTGATATGGGTGCTAGTGCTAGTGCAATACCTTTTTCCTTATATGAAGAAATTATGCATGATATTGCACCTGCTGAGTTAGAGGAGATTGATGTTACAATTAAGCTTGCCAATAGAGATACTATTTCACCATTTGGGATTGTTAGAGATGTTGAAGTCTTGTGTGGGAAAGTTAAATATCCTGCTGATTTTCTTGTTCTTGGTTCCCCACAATATAGCTTTTGCCCCATTATATTTGGTAGACCCTTCTTGAATAATGTTAATGCTAAGGTTGATTGTGAAAAGGATGTTATTACAATTGGCTTGGGGGATATGAAACATGAGTTTAATTTTGCTAAATTTCGTAGACAACCTCATGATAAAGAATTGCCTAGTAAGGATGAAATTATTGGTCTTGCTTCTATTGCCGTACCTCCTACTGATCCGTTAGAACATTATTTGCTAGACCATGAAAATGATATGTTCATGAATGAAAGAAGGAAAATAGATGAAGTATTCTTTAAAGAGGGTCCTATTTTGAAACACAACTTGCCTGTTGAAATCCTAGGGGATCCCCCTCCACTCAAGGGTGATCCCGTGTTTGAGCTTAAACCTTTACCTGATACTCTTAAATATGCTTATCTTGATGAAAAGAAGATATATCCTGTTATTATTAGTGCTAACCTTTCAGAGCAGGAAGAGGAAAGATTATTGAAAACTCTGAAGAAGCACCGTGCTACTATTGGATATACTTTGGATGATCTTAAGGGCATTAGTCCCACTTTATGCCAACACAAAATAAAATTGGAAGAAGATGCCAAACCAGTTAGAGATCATCAACGACGGTTAAATCCTAAGATGGAAGAAGTGGTAAGAAAGGAAATACTAAAGCTCCTTGAGGCAGGTATAATTTATCCCGTTGTTGATAGTCAGTGGGTAAGTCCTGTCCATTATGTCCCTAAGAAGGGAGGTATTACTGTAGTACCTAATGATAAAGATGAATTGATCCCGCAAAGAATTTTTACACGTTATAGGATGGTAACTGATTTTCGTAAATTAAATAAAGCTACTAAGAAAGATCAATACCCTTTACCTTTTATTGATCAAATGCTAGAAAGACTATCCAAACATACACATTTCTGCTTTCTAGATGGTTATTCAAGTTTCTCTCAAATACCTGTGTCAGCGGACGATAAAGCAAAGACTACTTTTACTTGCCCTTTCGGTACTTTTTCTTATAGACGTATGCCTTTTGGTTTATGTAATGCACCTGCTACCTTTCAAAGATGCATGATGGCTATATTCTCTGACTTTTGTGAAAAGATTTGTGAGGTATTCATGGATGATTTCTCCGTTTATAGATCCTCCTTTGATGATTGCTTGAGCAACCTTGAACGAGTTTTGCAGAGATGTGAAGACACTAGTCTCATCTTGAATTGGGAAAAGTGCCACTTTATGGTTAATGAAGGCATTGTCTTGGGGCATAAAATTTCTGAAAGAGCTATTGAAGTTGATAAAGCTAAAGTTGATGCTATTGAAAAGATGCCGTGTCCCAAGGACATTAAAGGTATAAGAAGTTTCCTTGGTCATGCCGGTTTTTATAGGAGGTTCATTAAGGACTTTTTTAGAATCTCTAGGCCTCTGACTAATTTATTGCAAAAAGATATTCCTTTTGTCTTCGATGATGATTATGCAGAAGCATTTGAAATACTTAAGAAAGCTTTGATTTCTGCACCTATTGTTCAGCCACCTGATTGGAATTTACCCTTTGAAATTAGTGATGCTAGCGATTATGCTATAGGTGTTGTTCTAGGACAAAGAGTTGGTAAGAAACTAAATGTTATTCAATATTCTAGTAAAACTCTAGACACCGCTCAAAGAAATTATGCTATTACTCAAAAAGAATTCTTAGCAGTTGTATTTGCATGTGATAAGTTCAGACCTTATATTGTTGATTCTAAAGTAACTATTCACACTGATCATGCTGCTATTAAATATCTTATGGAAAAGAAAGATGCTAAACCTAGACTTATTAGATGGGTTCTCTTGCTCCAAGAATTCGATTTGCATATTATTGATAGAAAGGGAGCTGAGAACCCCGTTGCAGACAACTTGTCTAGGCTAGAGAATGTTCTTGATGACCCACTACCTATTGATGATAGCTTTCCTGATAAGCAACTAGCTGTCATAAATGCTTCTCGTACTGCTCCATGGTATGCTGATTATGCTAATTACAGTGTTGCTAAATTTATACCACCTAGTTTCACATACCAGCAAAAAAAAGTTCTGTTATGATTTAAGACATTACTTCTGGGATGACCCACACCTTTATAAAGGAGTAGATGGTGTTATTAGATGTTGTGTACCTGAGCATGAACATGAACAGATCCTATGCAAGTGTCACTCCAAGGCATATGGAGCAAACCACGCTGGAGATGGAACTGCACATAAGGTATTGCAATCCGGTTTTTATTGGCCTACTCTCTTCAACCATGCCCGTAAGTTTGTCTTGTCTTGTGATGAATGTCAGAGAATTGGTAATATTAGTAGACGTCAAGAAATGCCTATGAATTATTCTCTTGTCATTGAACCGTTTGATGTTTGGGTCTTCGATTATATGCGACCTTTTTCGGCCTCTAATGGATATACACATATTTTAGTTGCTATTGATTACGTTACTAAGTGGGTAGAAGCTATTCCAACTAGTAGTGTTGATCATAACACCTCTATTAAGATGCTTAAAGAAGTTATTTTTCTGAGGTTTGGAGTCCCTAGATATCTCATGACTGATGGTGGTTCACATTTTATTCATGGTGCCTTTCGTAAAATGCTTGCTAAGTATGATGTTAATCATAGAATTGCATCTCCATATAACCCACAGTCTAGTGGTCAAGTAGAGTTGAGTAATAGAGAGCTCAAATTAATTTTGCAAAAGACTGTTAGCAGATCTAGAAAGAATTGGTCCAAGAAACTTGATGATGCTTTATGGGCTTATAGAACTACATATAAGAATCCTATGGGTATGTCTCCATATAAAATGATTTATGGGAAAGCATGTCACTTACCTCTCGAACTAGAACATAAGGCATATTGGGCTATTAAAGAGCTCAATTATGATTTCAAACTTGCCGGTGAGAAGAGGTTATTTGATATTAGCTCACTTTATGAACGGAGAACCCAAGCCTATGAGAATGCCAAGTTGTTTAAAGAAAAAGTTAAAAGATGGCATGACAAAAGGATACAAAAGCGTGATTTTAATGTAGGTGATTATGTTTTGCTATTCAACTCTCGTTTAAGATTTTTTGCAGGAAAACTTCTCTCTAAATGGGAAGGCCCTTACGTTATCGAGGAGGTCTATCGTTCCGGTGCCATAAAAATCAACAACTTCGAAGGCACAAATCCAAAGGTGGTGAATAGTCAAAGAATCAAACATTATATCTCAGGTAATCCCATAAATGTTGAAACTAATATTATTGAAACCGTTACCCCGGAGGAATACATAAGAGACACTTTCCAGAATGTTTCAGACTCCGAAAAGGAATAGGTATGTGGTACGGTAAGTAAACCGACTCCAAAACAGTTCTAATAGCAATTTTTCTCCGTTTTGGAATATTTAAGAAAATAGGGAAATAAGAAGTAGTCCAGGAAGGACACGAGGCATCCACGAGGGTGGAGGGTGCACCCTACCCTACTGGGCGCACCCCTGCCTCGTGGGCACCTCGTGTGCTCTCCAGACTCTGTTTTCTTGCACGATACTTCTTTTGGTCGGTAAAAATTCATTATATAATCTCCCGAAGGTTTTGACTACCGTATCATGCAAAAATCTTCTGTCTTTGTTTCGAGCTGTTTTTCTGACAGATCTAGAGCACCATGACTTCTTCAAGCGCTCCCAGGGACATGTTTTTCGAGAGGGTCATCAACCCCTATCTCGCGGAGGTGCTTCATACCCTCAAACCATTGAGATGCGGGAGGGGGTGCTCACATCCGCGATGTGGAGGGACCAAGGAGTACCGGAAGCGTGGAGACAAAGCTCGAAGCGATGGAACAACAAGTTTTCAAGTGCCAAGGGATGGTGGAGCGCGGACTAAACGCCAACCAGATGATGATCGCGGAGTTCACCAACAACCACAAGCTGGACGCCAAGAACATTGAGGAGACCATCTTCAAGCTTCATGAGAAAATCGAGCATCTCCAAGCCCAGATCTATGACCTGCAAAACCAAAACTGTGAGTATGAATATAGATTCAAGAGGATGAGTTTTGCTACAGATTGAGGATCCCGGAGACTCAATCATTCTTCTATGATGGTGATCCTATTCCTTGGAAGACGGACGACAAGCCTACATCATCAACAACTCCATCACCATCTATGAGGACATAATCATATGGGTATGGGCACTCCCCTTGGCAACTGCCAAGCTTGGGGGAGTTGCCCCGGTATCGTGTCACCATCACACTCCTATCTTTACCGTTTTTCTTAGTTCTATCCTTTTGGTAATATCTTGATCTAGTAGAATAAAGTTTTGGTATGAATTAGTTTTGAGTTTTGCCTTGTGATCCCTCTATGTAATCGAGTCTGTGAGCTATATATAATAAAGATTAGTGTTGAGTCAAGGGCTTTGCTATCTTGCTATAATCTTGAGTGCATAAAAAAAGAATAAAAAGAATGAAAGAGTTCATATTGATCTTATGGATAGTAATGACTTCACACATAAAGAGTATGAGGCTTAAAAGTTGTTGAGAGTTGGCAAACTTAGTTTTGGTCATCGTTGCAATTAATATGAAGTAATAAGAGGTTTTCACATATAAATATACTATCTTGGACATCTTTTATGATTGTGAGCACTCATTAAAGTATGACATGCTAAAGAGTTGATGTTGGACAAGGAAGAAAATATAATGGGTTATGTTTTCTCACATCTCAGTTAAAGTATATTGTCATGGACCATTCAAACATGTTGAGCTTGTCTTTCCCCCTCATGCTAGCCAAATTCTTTGCACCAAGTAGAGATACTACTTGTGCTTTCAAATATCCTTAAACCCAGCTTTACCATGAGAGTCCACCATACCTACCTATGGATTGAGTAAGATCCTTCAAGTAAGTTGTCATGTTGCATGCAATAAAAATTCCTCTCTAAATATGTATGACTTACTAGTGCGGAGAAAATAAGATTTATACGATCGTGTGATATGGATAATAAAAGCGACGGACTGCATAATAAAGGTTCATATCACAAGTGGCAATATAAAGTGACGCTCTTTTGCATTAAGATTTTGTGCATCCAACCCTAAAAGCACATGACAACTTCTGCTTCCCTCTGCGAAGGGCCTATCTTTTACTTTATGTCTTTTACATCATGCAAGAGTTAAGTTGATCTTCACCTTTCCATTTTACATTTTATCCTTTGGCAAGCACCTCGTGTTGGAAAGATCCTAATATATATACCCAATTGGATGTAAGTAAGCATGAACTATTATTGTTGACATTACCCTTGAGGTAAAACGTTGGGCGGCAACACTATAAGCCCCTATCTTTCTCTGTGTCTGATTAAAACTCCATAACCATAAATATTGCATGAGTGTTAGCAATTGTGGAATACTAAATGATAGTTGAGTATGTGGACTTGCTGAAAAGCTCTATTCTTGACTCTTTCCGATGTTATGAAAAATTGCAATTGCTTCAAAGACTGAGATTATAGTTTGTTAGTTCTCAATAAAGTTTCTGAATCATACTTGACATTGTGAATAGATTGTTACTTAAGCATAAGAAATCATATGACAATATATATATATATATATATATATATATATGTTCCTGTTATAAGAATGATCATGATGCCCTCATGTCCGTATTTTATTTTTATCGACACCTCTATCTTTAAACATGTGGACATATTTCTCGATATCGGCTTCCGCTTGAGGACAAGCGAGGTCTAAGCTTGGGGGAGTTGATACGTCCATTTTGCATCATGCTTTTATATCGATATTTATTGCATTATGGGATGTTATTTCACATTATGTCACAATACTTATGGCTATTCTCTCTTATTTTACAAGGTTTACATAAAGAGGGAGAATGCCGGCAGCTGGGATTCTTGGCTGGAAAAGGAGCAAATATTGGAGACCTATTCTACACAGCTCCAAAAGTCCTGAAACTCCACGAAAGTCATTTTTGGAATTAATGATAATTATTGAGTGGAAGAAGTACCAGAGGGGGCCCACACGCTGGCCACGAGGGTGGGGGACACGCCCACCCTTACAGGGCGCGCCCCTGCCTCGTGGGCCCCATGGCAGCCCTCCAGTGCACATCTTCTGCTATATGAAGTCTTTTACCCTGGAAAAAATCATAAGCAAGCTGACGGGACTAAACTCCGCCGCCACGAGGCGGAACCTTGGCGGAACCAATCTAGGGCTCCGGCGGAGCTGTTCTGCCGGGGAAACTTCCCTCCGGGAGGGGGAAATCATCACCATCGTAATCACCAACGACCCTCTCATCGAGAGGGGGTCAATCTCCATCAACATCTTCACCAACACCATCTCCTCTCAGACCCTAGTTCAACTCTTGTATCCAATCTTTGTATTCAAAACCTCAGATTGGTACCTGTGGGTTGCTAGTAGTGTTGATTACTCCTTGTAGTTGATGCTAGTTAGTTTATTTTGTGGAAGATCATATGTTCAGATCCTTAATGCATATTAATACCCCTCTGATTATGAACATGAATATGCTTTGTGAGTACTTATGTTTGTTCCTGAGGACATGGGTGAAGTCTTGCTATTAGTAGTCATGTGAATTTGGTATTCGTTTGATATTTTGATGAGATGTATGTTGTCTCTCCTCTAGTGGTGTTATGTGCACGTCGACTACATGACACTTCACCATTATTTGGGCCTAGAGGAAGGCATTGGGAAGTAATAAGTAGATGATGGGTTGCTAGAGTGACAGAAGCTTAAACCCTAGTTTATGCGTTGCTTCGTAAGGGGCTAATTTGGATCCACCTGTTTCATGCTATGGTTAGGTTTACCTTAATACTTCTATTATAGTTGCGGATGCTTGCAATAGGGGTTAATCATAAGTGGGATGCTTGTCCAAGAAAGTGCATTACCCAAGCACCGGTCCACCCACATATCAAATTATCAAAGTAACGAATGTGAATCATACGAGCATGATGAAAACTAGCTTGACGGTAATTCCCATGTGTCCTCGGGAGCACTTTTCTCATTATAAGAACTTGTCCAGGCTTGTCCTTTGCTACAAAAAGGATTGGGCCACCTTGCTGCACCTTATTTACTTTCATTGCTTGTTACCCGTTACAAATTATCTTATCACAAAACTATCTGTTACCTATAATTTCAGTGCTTGCAGAGAATACCTTATTGAAAACTGCTTATCATGTCCTTCTTCTCCTCATTGGGTTCGACACTCTTACTTATCGAAAGGACTATGATAGATTCCCTACACTTGTGGGTCATCAGCGGTACACAACATGGCATACCGTATAGAGCCTATGGCTGAGGCATAGGGACAACCTTCCTCCTTTCTCTTTCTTCTGCTATGGTCGAGCTTTGAGTCTTACTCAAATTCACACCTTACAACTCTGGCAAGAACTCCTTCTTTCACTGATCCATTTTGAACTCCTTCAAAATCATGTCAAGGTATGTGCTCTACGAAAGTCTTATCAGGCGTCTTGATCAATCTCTATAGATCTTGTTTCCCAATATGTAAGCAGCTTTACCCAGGTCTTCCTTTGAAAAACTCCTTTCAAACAACCCTTTATGCTTTCCAGAAATTCTACATAATTTCTGATCAACAATATGTCATCCACATATACTTATCAGAAATTTCGTAGTGCTCCCACTCACGTTTTGGTAAATACAAGTTTCTTGAAAACTTTGTATAACCCCAAAAGCTTTGATCACCTCATCAAAGCGTATGTTCCAACTCCGAGATGCTTGATCTAGTCCATAGAAGGATCGCTGGAGCTTGCATACCTTTTAGCATCCTTAGGATTGACAAAACCTTCTAGTTGGACCACATACAACCTTTCCTCATGGAAACCGTCAAGGAAACTTTCTTTTGACATCCATCTGCGAGATTTCATAAACGAAAATGCAGCAACTGCTAACATAATTTCAACAGACTTTAGCATCACTATGAGTGAGAAAGTCTCATCATAGTCAACTCCTTGAAATTGTCCGAAACTTCTTTGTGACAAGTCGAGCTTCATAAATGGTGACATTACCATGAACGTCTGTCTTCTTCTTAAAGATCCATTTATTCTCAATGGCTTGCCGATCATCGGGCAAGTCCACCAAAGTCCATACTTTGTTGGATTTCATGGATCCTAGCCATTTGTTGGAATCCGGGCCTACCATCGCTTCTCCATAGCTCGTAGGTTCACCGTTGTCCAACAACATGACCTCTAAGATAGGGTTACCATACCACTTAGAAGCTGTACATACCCTTGTCGACCTATGAGGTTTGACAGTAACTTGATCCTAAACTTCATGATCATCATCATTAGCTTCCTCTTCAAATGACGTAGGTGCCACAGAAACATCTTTCTATGCTGCGCTACTCTCTGGTTGGAGAAAAGGTTCATCATCCTCATCAAGTTCTATCTTCCTCCCACTCAATATTTGTGAGAGAAACTCTTTCTCGAGAAAGGACCCATTCTTAGCGACAAACACTTTGCCTTCATATCTGAGATAGAAGGTATACCCAACCATCTCTTTTGGGTATCCAATGAAGATGCCCTTGTCCGCTCTGGGTTCGAGCTTACCAGGCTGAAGCCTTTTCACATAAGTGTTGCACCCCGAACCTTAAGAAATGACAACTTAGGTTTCTTGCCAAACCATAATTCATACAGTGTCACCTCAACGGACATAGATGGTGCCCTATTTAAAGTTAATGTAGTTGTCTCTAATGCATAACCACAAAACGATAGTGGTACATTAAAAAAGGACAACATAGAACGCACCATATCCAATAAGGTACAATTACGACATTTAGACACACCATTACGCTGTGGTGTTCCAGGTGGCGTCAACTATGAAATGAATCCACATTTTATTAAGTGATTGCAAAAATCATAACTCATATATTCTCCCCTTTGATCGGATCGTAGGAATTTAATCTTCTTGTAACGATGATTCTCAACTTCACCCTGAAATTGCTTGAACTTTTCAAACGTTTCAGACTTATGCTTCATTAAGTAGACATACCCATATCTACTCAAATCATCGGTGAAGGTGAGAAAGTAACGATATCCACTGCGCGCGTCAATGCTCATCAAACCACACACATCAGTATGTATGATTTCCAACAAGTCAGTTGCCTGTTTCATTTTTCTGGAAAACGGGGTTTTAGTCATCTTGCCCATGAGGCATGGTTCACATGTGTCAAGTGATTTAAAATCAAGTGACTCCAAAAGTCCATCAGCATGGAGGTTCTTCATGCGCTTTACACCAATATGACCTAAGCGGCAGTGGCACAAGAAAGTGGTATTATCATTATCAACTCTACATCTTTTTGCCTCAATCTTATGAACATGTGTATCACTATGATCGAGATTTAATAAACCATTCACATTGGGTGCATGACCATAGAAGGTAGTATTCATGTAATCAAAATAACCATTATTCTCTGATTTAAATGAACAATGTATTGCAATAAACACGATCTAGTCATGTTCATGCTCAACACAGACACCAAATAACATTTATCTAGGTTCACCACTAATCCCGAAGGTATAGGGAGCGTGCGATGATGATCACATCAACCTTGGAAACACTTCCAACACACATCGTCACCTTGCCCTTAGCTAGTCTATGTTTATTCTGTAGATTTTGTTTCAAATTACCAATATTAGCAACTAAACCGGTATCTAATACCCAGGTGCTACTAGGAGTACTAGTAAGGTACACATCATTAAGACGTATATCACACTACAAAAAACACTTCCGTGATGATACGTGCTTGTCACAGTAGATCACATTTTCTATCATGCATGTACATCCATGACAATTTTGTGACAGAATCAAGATAGTCATACCTATGCTGTCGTAGAAGTGTTCCATGACATTACCAAAATTATCATCATGGAAGTGTCCACTTCCATGACGATAAATCACGCGTCCTAGAAGTGCTTTCGTCAAGGGTGACCGACACATGGCATCCATCGTAACGGAACGTTGTTAAGCTATCGGGTTCGATTTTGGATCCGATAACCTGTTAACATCTCGATCAATGGGGATTTTCCACATGTAAAATCATCATTGGCTAGAGGAAACACGTTTCGGCTCACCGTTTGGACAGATGTCATCCACTCATTGGATCGAAGGCGCCTATGATACGTCGACACGTGGCACGGCCCAACAGAAGCCCATTCCTGTGAAAAGGCCGGCCCGTTTGACTTGGTCAAAAGGTGGTGGGCCGGCCCACGGAAAGCCTGTTAACGACCTATTGGCATATAGCCCATTTACAGCCCGCTAACCCAGGGCCCGTTACGACCCACCCAAATTAGGCCCAGTAGTGTCATCTGGGCCATCCAATATGATTCTAGCCCGTTTTAACTTCCGGCCCATGTATGGCCCATGACGTCTTTCGTCCCATATGAGGCCCTTTGTAACTCTTGGCCCATTAATGGCCCGTGGTGAAACTGGCCCGTAATGAACAGTGTATCACTTTATACCCATTAACGGCCCGTTATTCCATTGGGCCGTTTCCAACCCATGTTATCTTTCGGCCTTCTCAGGGCCCATTTATTCTTGGGCTCATTTCTAGCATTCGGTTACTTACGACCTGTTACTGTCATTTTCTGCTTGTGGGACAAATTCAGCCCGTTTTTATAGTCGGCCCATTTGTGGCCCGTTAATACGTTGGGCCGTTTTCATAGCATCATCAAATACGGCCCATTAACGACGGCCCATTATGGTCGGCCCATGAACGGACGATTCCAACTCTAGCCCATTTACGGCCATAATGCGGTCTGTTATTGGCCCATGTTTGGCCAATCGATCATATGACCCATATAAGGCCCATTGATGATACAGCCCATAGAAGGCCCATTGTTTCTACGGCCCGTAGGTGGCCTAGTGTCACTACAGTAAATATGTAGCCCATGGTTATTGTGGCCTAGTTTTAAAAAATAGGTTATTGCGACCACTAGCAAACCGCGAAAAAAGAACTGCACTGACTACAAGCAAACAAATAAACAAGACAACAAGGAAATAAATAAGCAAGCAACTTACGCTAGGCTATCATGGCTATTACACATATTACATCCACTAGGCGTCAAAGTTCGCCACCAGTGTAAATATAGGGAACAAAGCAGCATATAAACTCCGCAGCAAAACTAGTCCAGAAATGAAATCAATTCAGAAGAGCTCAAGAAACAATATCCTAGGTACCCATAATGCTGGCAAGATGCTTAGCAAGTTTATTAACTTTATCTTGTTTGGCGCTTAAATCCTCTAGCGCTTGCTGTTGCACAAGAAAGTATGCATCTGAATTCTGCGGGGACTTCCTCAGTCCTTTGGCTTCTTGTCACCGCACAGCTGACTGATGCCTTTCAGCTTGTAGCTGAGACTGAAGAAGCCAAAGTGATTCAGGCAGCGAGTTCGAAGAGCTTGTGCCAGCAGTACTGACCAGTAACTCAAACACTACATCAACGCATGACTATCGGGTTTTCTCACTGTATACAAGATCATTTTTATCACCTTTCTTGGAGATCAACAGGGTTGTCTCACTATCTTGAACCTTATATGCATTACTTTCTCTACCATTGCATAGTGGGGTGCTCTTCTCCAATATTTTGTTTGCATACTACAAGAGAAACAAGCAGACACATCACATGTTTAGCATGTAGTATACGAAACTCATTTTGGTAAACCGGTTTAGTAGTAAGGTGGACATGATAACAGCATGAAACAAACATATATCTATGTACTATGGTCACTATATTGTCCATATCATTCTAGTTTATGTTGCCTAATCAAGATAGAGACACAGTTCAACTCATATATTTTTAAGACACAACAGCATAGATAGAATATAAGTGTGAGAAACTACACAACATTGGCAACACTTGTAATGTGCATCACATGAGAACATAACTGTTTATACAACTGAAACTGAAATCAACATAGAGCAAGAAGTTAGAACAACAATCCAGTTAAAGAAATAGGTTTAAAACATATCTGTTGCGCCATTGGAGTTTCAATTGGAGTCTTCAAATTCGAAAGTAGTTGGTATGAGTAAATATAGTGATGCAACAACAAAGGAGTATGGACCGTAGCTACAGAATGTGACCTAAGAACAGTTGCTATTTTGCTTTAAACGTGGAGTTTGGGTTAGCTGTGGTGGTCTTCGTGCTTTGGGCACTGCAGTTGCTTTACAAACTGCTCGTGTGGGGGTACTCTGTGGTGGACATGGTGCTTTGTCAACTAGAAGTGGGTTACTATCCGCTGGGGTTGCTGTTAGATGGGTTGTAGCTGGTTCTCTGCCCAACGGTGTAAGGGTGCAATCTGGAGGAGTCTCGATTATGTGTGGTGGGGCTAGTTTGTGGGCCATTACAACCATGGTTCTATCTGCATCAACGGGTAGCACTGTCTTTTGTGAAGAACGAGTTTTTGCTCCCTTAGATACTGCCATCACCCCCTCCAATTCAAATGGCTGATAAACAAGAAAGGAAATTGAACGTACATAAATTGTATGATAGACAGATGTGGTAATTCACATATATGTTGTCTAACCAAACAGGACAACATGACACAATTTCACATATATGATGCCTAACTAAACATGATAGCATGACACAGTTTCAGATATATGATGGATAACTTAATAGGATATAATGGCATAATTCAACACATGATGAGTATCTAAACATGATGACATGACAAAACTATATGATGCTTTCTAAAATAGGTGTGGATGAAATAATTCACATACATGTTGTCTAAGTATACATGATGGCATGATATAATTGACATAATTGATTCATATACTAAGCAGCTGGCTCTCACATGTATGATCTCTAAACTAAGCAGATGGAATTCAATATTGTGCGTATGATGTCTAAACTAAGCAATGCAAGACACCATATGCATGATATGAGAAATATAAACATTGCAACTTAGAGCATACACCTCAGGTGGGATATAGGACTGGTCATTTGTCTCCGAATCCTCCTTTGAGGAGCTCCCTGTAACCATCGAGATATATGCTTCAACAGGTACCATTGCCTTCTCTGAAGACCTTGTTTTCACTCCAGATTTTTCCATAACCGGCTCAAATGGCTGATACACATGAAGAGTAGTTCAATATACACAGGTTGTCGACAAATGGAATACGTAATGAAAAAAAAGATGGTATGAGATAATTCACATATATGATGCCTGACTACATGGCGGTGCATAATTCACATATGTGATAACTGGCTAAAAAACATGGCATTGCATAATTCATATATCTGATATAGAAAGAAAACATGAGGCATTCACACAAAGCATGTCTAATCTAAGCAGATGGCATGGCAATGCAAGACATCATATGCATGATATGAGCAATATAACCCGGCCAAGTTAGAGCATGCACCTCGGGGGTGGGGTGGGGGGGAGGAATACGACTAGTCATCTGTCTCTGAATCCTCCTCTGAGGAGCTATCTGTAACCAGCAAGAAAACTGCATCGACAGGTAGCACTGACTGCTTAGAAGACCTTGTTTTCACTCCAGATTTTCCCATGACCGACTCAAATGGCTGGTGCACATGAAGAGTAGATGAATGTATAAAAATTGTTGACAAATGGAATACATTATGAAAAAATATGGCACGATATAATTCACATGTACGATGACTGGCTAAACATGATGGCATTGCTTGATTCATGTATATGGTGCCTGGCTAAAGAAGATGGCATTGCATAATTCCCATATACTCCCTCTATTCCTAAATATTTGTCTTTTTAGAGATTTCAAATGGACTACCACATACGGATGTATATAGACATATTTTAGAGTGTAGATTCACTCATTTTTCTCCGTATGTAGTCACTTGTTGAAATCTCTAAAAAGAGAAATATTTAGGAACGGTGGGAATATGATATAGAAACCAAAAAGGTGGCATTCACACAAAGCAAATCTAAACTAAGCTGACGACATATAAAATGTATAATGTAAGCAATGCGAGGCGCCATATGCATGATATGACCAACATCAGCATGCCAGGTTAGAGTAAACACCTCAGTGTTAAACAGGAGTGGTTGGCTCCCTCTGAATCCCCATCTAAACAGCTATCTTACTCTGGAATACAATCTGGAATGGTGGGAGGGGGGGGGGCACTTCGCCCACCATGGAGCGGCGTCTGCATGACATTATATTCCCACACAACGGTCTTCTCTTTTTCTCTACAAGTTCAGTACGATTGTATACAATATCTGACATGCATAATAAAAATAGTTAGATTTTGTAAGGCCTAAGGGCTGCATGCAAAAATCAAGGCTGATGGTAGAAAACGAGTGGATGGATCCAAAACTAATGATAGCACGTAGATTATAGCTACAATTTAAAAAGATAGACAATGGATCATCTATTGTTTGTTGCCCACCCAATATGAACCACATAGAAGACCCCAGATGAACCAGATAGTAGAAAGATACTATTCGTTGCTGCCTCAATATGAGACCCACGTGCATTTTAAAACTCAATTTTGAACGATAAAGTAGCAGGTAATAATAACCGATGTATAACGTAAGCAAACACGAAAGACTGCAACCTCTCTTCCGGAACTGTGTAGTCCTCAGGTTCATCTGCTCAGTCGATGATGGTAATGCAGTTGGCATGGCTGCCAGCAACGGGGAAGATGATCAGATGCGTTGAAAGAAAGTCTGCAGGGGGATCTTTGCTGTAGTGAACGCTTCTGTCGATGGTGCACCTCAGGTGGGGTGGATGACAGCACGGCTGGAGCAGGACATAACACACAAAGTTTTCTTTGATGCCTATCTGAAAATGAAGTAAATCTGTAAGGGCTCCATAGAATTGAAGGACTCTATAAATGCAGGGACAGGAAAAACACAGGAATAGGATAGGAATGCACGTGCAAAACAGAGCATTTGGAAACATAGGATTTCAATCAACCTGTGTGTTTGGTTCACATGAATTGGAAGAAGATAGGAATGGAGAAACATGGTAAAATTAAAGTCAAACCATGTGAAAATGAAAAATAAGAATCATATTATGTTAGTAATGCAATTAGTTCTGTTCTTCATGCATATTAATTTGAAAAGGACGTCCAAGTGAATATTGAAATTCCTACGTTTTTTCTTTGAAAGAGACACCAAACAAAATCCTCCAGTTTTGCTTTGCTCCACTCCTTCTAACAAAATGCACGAATAGTAGTACCATAGTAGTTCCATAGCAAAGAATCCCTGAGGAATCGACATGAATGCAGAGTAATAAAGTGATGCGACGAGTGTACAACCTCTTTGGCATAGCCTTGTGGACCTCGGCATCATTGGGTTGGACGTGGAGGATGGTGATGCTGGTGTGACTGTCAAAGGCGGGGAAGAAGATCTGATGCCTCTGGAAATGGCGCCGAGGGTACTGCTCCGCTGTAAAGTACGGTCCCGTTGTTGGAGCAGCTATGGTGAGCTGTACGACAGTGAGGCTGAAGCAGGACAAGACAGACAACGTTAATCTGAAGTGGGACTCTAATATCATCTGCAATAGATGATGTAAAATACATCACCAAAAAGTTCTAGATATAAAACACATCAGCCGCGCCACAGCCGCTCCGGCAGATGCTGTAAGTACTATTCACTCTGAACTTAACTGAAGAAACTAAACTTTACAGTCAAAACTAAATTTTACTGTCGAAACTGATTGAACTAGTAGCAGAGCATTGCAATAGATGTTTAGGGTGTTCAAGCACTAGTAGTAGAGAAGCAGTGATCTAAATTAGCAGACGCTCGAGCAGGGAACTCACTAGCAGAGAGCAAGTCGTGCAGTAGCACCGTGAGCGAGTGCTAAAGCAGCAACTCCTGTAGCTGTCGGAGGTCATGCAGCAGCAGCATCAGCAGCGTGAGCGAGAGCAAGAGCAGAGCAGCAGCACGTACTAGAGCAAGAGCGAAGCAATAGCATGACTGACAGAGCAGAGCAGCAGCACAAACGAAAGCAAGAGCAGTGCAGCAGCGCGACCGACAGCAAGAATAGAGCCGCAACATGAGCGAGAGCCGGAGCGGCAGCAGCAGCAGCACGAGCGAGAGCTGAAGCAGCTGCAGCTAGTGCCGGTGTGTTAGTCGCCGCCGAGGAAGCAACGACATGGGGGAGAGATGCCGTGGATGAAGTGGCCGGCAACGGCATCGTTGATGGAGACCCGCCATGGCTGCTCGGTATCGAGCACCGGCAGCCCCGTGAGATCAAAAAAAGATAAAATGCAGCGGTGAGTGCAGAACCTCCTTGGTGGCGCCGAGTTGGCCTCGGCTTCATTAGAGGAATTGGTGAGCGTGATGAGGTTCTGGTGGGGCAGGTCAAGACGGCGCTGTGGGGATGGAGGTGGCGCGATAGACGAGGCGAACGTCGAGGCAGCTCCTTGGATGTGGAGGACGAGGTGGCTGATCCGGCGGGATGACAAGATCGACGACGGATCCTCAACTGGTGTGGTGGATGAGGGACCGCGAGCTATTGTGGTGGACGATGTAGTCGGGGAAGAGTCTCCGGCTGGGCAGCGGTCTGGAGGCCGACGGAGGAGCGTGGGGTTTTGCGGGTTTTGGCGGCCTAGGTGTACAAATGGGGGGAACGAAGGGGAAGGGAGGTGCTTGTCCAAAACTGAGGGTAAGGTACCAGCGTACCCCCACCGGTTTTGACACCGTGACGTCGAGCTTCATTTCTGGTTGAGGGGTAGAAGGGGGATTTCACGTGTCTAGGCTGCGGGACTGATTTCGGATGAGGAGGGAGTTTTCGTGCGCGTCGAAATTTCGGGATAACTAGGCGCGACGCGGGTTGAAGAGGCGGGAGTTTCAAAGCAGGTGAGATAAAAGATACTCGAGCTTCAAAATTTTGGGATTATAAGGTACAGATTCCTTGTTCGACAGAACAAACTTAAGGTGTACAAAAAAACAATTCATACAAGACACAAGAGAGTCATGTCTCCTTTTAATATATTTCTATAAATGCCATTGAAAAAACTACAAGAAAAATGTTAAAAAAAATTGGAAGAACAAGATTACCCTGTATAGTACCAAATCGATTTGCACTTCGCTCAACAACAACGAGAAACAAATCAATTCCCACCAAAAGAAATAGTAATGTCCCTTTTTATATGATTACAAATACCAGGATCTCGAATATCAATTTTTGAATCCACGTTATGTTGAATTCGAGTATATCGTTAAGTGACCTTGCGGTTTATAATTGATGTAGTCGTACATTTTGATCTTCCATCATATATGAACATTTTACTCCACCCTATGAACATATATATTGTCGTCTACCATATGGACTAAATTTGAATCAATTTTCCTTATTTGAATACGATTGTTGTCAAGTTATACTATCATTTAAATATTATCTTGATAACAAAAAACATGCATATAGCAGTAATCGTATTTTACTATGAACTACATGTATCATACGATCTCTAATTCAAATATTTGTATCCATTTTATGTTGAATTCAAATCATAGTACATTGGTCTAGGTAGCATGATGTTTGGGATAATCTAACCATGTTTTCATATGTATATTTTTTGGCTGAATTGGGACAAGTTTTGGTATAAGCTTCTTGCAAAACCGGAGATTCTCTCAAGAAGCCTCGTGGTTCCGAGAGGGAACGTGTCACCTTTGTGTGCGAAATGATATACGCTGCCTCCCCCCTAATTTTCTTTACAGAGACAACATAGAACTATATGAGTGCCCTGTTAAATTTTGGAATTATTCTGGGTTCGTTTGGCCGTTTTATACATTAATTGAGTTTCTGGACTTTTAATGTGCATAATCCAAATTTGAACCGTAGGCACATGCTCCGGTGCACCAAAGTTGGTTGAAAAATCACATGTGTGTCCTTGGTTGAATTTCTAGGTCCCATGCAAGAAATGAGAATGAAATTCAAACATCCGGGCATCGCGACTCGACCAAGAACATCGAGAAACTTGGATTTTAAATTCATGTAAATCCAAAACTCACCTGGAAAGCATGAAACTTGGCATGGTGTCATGTCATGGCACTAATATGTTGTGGTAAAAAAATGGGCCGATTTGGAACAAGTTTTGGTATAGGGGCCGTTTGGATTATGCCCACACCAGGCCGACCAAAACGATGGCATGCCAAATTTTTGGCGAAGGAAATAGCCACCGGGAACTCGCCCAGACTCTAGTGCGGAATCACAATGTCTGGCCAAAAAGTTGGTTGCGAGCCAAAAACTTGGCTGCGATCCAAACATTGGCCCAACCTGTGGTCAACGACCAAAATTTTGGAAGGGCGGCTTGGGGCTGCCATCCAAACAGCCCCATAAGCTTCTTGCAAACCGAAGTTTCTCTCAAGAAGGCTCGTGGTTCTGAGAGGGAACGTGTCACCTTTGAGTGCAAAACGATATACGCTGCCCCCCTTGAGTTTCTTTACAAAGGCAACATAGAACTACATGAGTGCCCTGTTAAATTTTGGAATTATTCCGGGTTCGTTTGTCCTTTTTATATATTAATTGAGTTTCTGGTCATTTAATGTGCATAATTCAAATTTGAACTACAAGCACATGCTCCCGTGCACCAAAGTTGGTTGAAAAATCACATCCATGTCCTCGGGTGAATTTCTAGGTCCCATGCAAGAAATGGGAAAAAAATTCAAACATCTGGGCATCGTGGCTCGACCGAGAACATTGAGAAACTTGGTTTGAAAATTCTTGTAAATCCAAAACACGTCTAAAAATAATGAAACTTGGCATGGTGTCATGTCATGGTACTACCATGCTGTGGTAAAAAAATTGGACAAATAGGAACAAATTTTGGTATAAGCTTCTTGCAAACCGAAGCTTCTCTCAAGAAGGCTCGTGGTTCTGAGTGGGAATGTGCCACCTTTGAGTGCGAAAGGATATACGCTGCCCCCCTTGAGTTTCTTTACAAAGGCAACATAGAACTACATGAGTGCCCTGTTAAATTTTGGAATTATTCTGGGTTTGTTTGGCCTTTTTATACATTAATTGAGTTTCTGGTGATTTAATGTGCATAATTCAAATTTGAACTACAAGCACATGCTCCCGTGCACCGAAGTTGGTTGAAAAATCACATATGTGTCCTCGGGTGAATTTCTAGGTCCCTTGCAAGAAATGGGAATAAAATTCAAACATCTAGGCATCGTGGCTCGACTGAGAGCATTGAGAAACTTGGTTTTAAAATTCTTGTAAATCCAAAACACGCCTGAAAATCATGAAGCTTGGCATGGTGTCATGTCATGGTACTACCATGTTGTGGTAAAAAAATTGGCTGAACAGGAACAGATTTTGGTATAAGCTTCTTGCAAACCAGAGCTTCTCTCAAGAATGCTCGTGGTTCTGAGAGGGAATGTGTCACCTATGTGTGCATAATTCAAACTTGAAATACAAGCACATGCTCCAGTGCACCAAAGTTGGTTGAAAAATCACATGTTTGTCCTCGGGTAAATTTCTAGGTCCCATGCAAGAAATGGGAATGAAATTCAAAATTCTGGGCATAGTGGCTGGGCTGGAAACATTGAGAAACTTAGTTTTTGAATTCCTGTAAATCCAAAACACGCATGAAAATAATGAAACTTGGCTTGGTGCCATGACATGGCACCAACATGTTGTGGTAATTTTGCTGTCCAATTTGCGAAGGCACACACATTAACAATCAACAAAGCATTTGGAACAAGTGCTGTCATGTTAGAACTAAGTGGTAATTGAAACCGTGGGCGTTCTATTTACCATTTACGTGCCGCCATGCGTCCCCTTTTATTATTAGCTAGGAGGCGCCTTGCAGGGTAACTATTTGAGTACGAGAGGCGTGCAATCAGACCCATGTACGTGCTTACCGGGAGGAGAGCCCTTTGACCTCCATTTGCCGTCCACCTCTCTCCCAAGGTCTCCATTAATGGCGCCCGAGCCTCTGTTTAATGGCGTGGCTATGTCTCACTCGACTGAGATTTAAGATAGAAAAAAGAAAATATGAAAGCACGGATCTTGATGTAAGATCCAACAGACCTATATAGCATCTACTGCAACTTATAGCAAGACTGATGAATATATAAGGACGACGATAGCGGATAATAATTGTCTTACATAACTAGGAAGATAATCAAAAAAGCCACATGCGGCGATGCCCGAAATACACAAGGGCAAAAGAAGAAGGAAGACAACGATCTGGCTCGCTGATCTCTACTTTCTTGATGCGTTGCTGCAGGCCGCGGGAACTAGTCTCCGCGGCGAGCGGCGATGAGATCTTTCATGTCCTCAAGCTGCTGCTTGAGAGCATCCACGTATTCCTCCACCAGCCTTTGGCGCTCGATGCAGAGCATGTCATTCTCGTCCAAAATTTTCTTGACGATGATGCCGGTCCTCTTCAACAAGGCACTGGTCTCCTCCTGCTGGTCTACACTTCAGACGATCTTTGCCCTCAGCAGGTCGCGCTCGGCCCAGAGCCTCTCATTGCCCTCCCTTAGTTGCCAGATGACGCCAGTAGCCTGTTCAAACGAGGCTTTCATGTCATCCTGCAACCTCGCCCAGCCAGAGATCTGATTCGTCAGGCTATGGACGATCGCATGCATGCACCTGTAAGAGTCGTCGCCTGACGCAAGACATTTTCCCAGGCCGCCATGTCACGGAGGGACATCTTCGCTGCATTCGTGGTGCAATGGGACATCTCTGCTACTTCCGCGGTGTGGCTGGACCAGTCTACTGCATCGACGGCACGGCGGGACCTCCGTGCTACTTCGGCGGCGTGGCAGGACCTCTGTGCTGCTACTTCCGAGCGGCAGGACATGTCAGCTACTTTCGCAGCGAGGCGGGACATATCTCGTGCTTCTGCTTCCATGCTCGCCTCTCCCTGGTGGTAATCTCTCGACCCAGAACTCAGGTTGGTCATGGCAGACGCAAGGGAAGGATGCTGAATGACTTGTTTGTTTTTGTGGATGAGGAGTTGAGGAGGAATGTGCAGTCATCTTGGCATAGTAGTATTTATAACCGAGTACTAATATGCTCCTAAGTGGGAAACCGTTTAGGTTGTGACCGGTGTGAACAGGTTTGCAATTAAATATAGCATGGTAGTAGTAGTAATTTGGAATGTGACGAGACGCAAGCTCAAAATTTATTGACGGTTCTAGTTTCAAAGTGCGGCACTATTCCCGGATGGCATAACATGGGCACGTGTTCTCGGCTGTGGTGTAGCATATGCCATGGTAGTTCTTTTTCTACTGTTGTGTACGTGCAATAACTGGCACCATCAGATACATATCTTACGGTTATTGGGGCATTCGACAGGAATAGCCGCGTGGCGAGCTATAGACTAGTCTTTTTTCAGACGCATTAAACCTATCTCTCGTTACTTTTCGCATGCACCATCTCTACCTCCCTAGGTCGATGCCACCCACGTACACTTGGGGTGTGTTCAGTTGGGGGACCAACTGTCATGGAATGGAATGGTTCCATTCCAGAGGAACGGGTCCGTTCCATTCCTGTGTTTGGTAGGAGCAAAAGAGTAGAATGGGTCGGTTCCGTTCCAGTGTTTGGTTGGAAGCACGTAATGAAAAACGAAACGACCTAAAATTGAAAATTTCGGCAGCATTTCATTTGTAATTTGATTAAAAACAACATAACAATTGATATTGACAAGTTTATAACACATGAATGACATCACATAACATAATTTTCAACAAGGTGCACATACAACCATACAGTTCACAAACGAAATTCCCAAAAGCATCAAAGTGCAATAGTCATACATGTCAAGTTCACCACTGGTTGACAACCACATATGTCAAGTTCACAACGCAATCCTCAAAAGCAGCCACAAATTCACAACGCAATCTTCAAAAGCAGCCACAAGTTCACAACGCAATCTTCAAAAGCAGCAACCGCTGCTTGGAGTCCTTCCCTCAAGCTGCTACAAAACGATAGAGAAAGAGAGATTATTAGGCATCCAGAAGGGAGGAAACTGCTGATGGGGATAGGAAACGGCTGACATGGATGGGTGGAACCGGCCGCCATGGGGAGGAGGACCCTGCCGCGGCCGGGAAGAGGAGGAACGGGCGTCCAGGGATGGGACGAATTGGCGCTGGCCGACTAGGAAGGGAGGCCCGCTGCAGCTTAGATCCATGTAGTGGGGGAGGAGGGGAGAGGAGGGGGAGGGAGGGGAGAGGAGGGGGAGGCGGCGGGGGAGGCAGCCGCCGGCCGACGGGGAGAGAGGACCGGCGGCGCTTCCCAGATCCATGGGGAAGGGAGGAGGGGGAGGGAGCGGAGGGAGGCGGCGCACCTGCGGGCTGATGACGAGTGCGAGGGAGGCAGTCGTTCCGTGTGGTCCGGCCGTTTCTGAGGTATGACTTGGTTTCGCATCTGGGCGGAATATTTGCTCGCAGGGAACCAGTGCGTGCCCGTTCCATTTTCAACTGAACGCGAGAACGGGGGCTAGGGGCGGGTCGGACCCGTGCCATTCCAGGCCATCCCTTCAACTGAACACACCCTTGTACTCTGAGTTTAGTAAGTTATACAGGAAGAGAAGAGGAGCATGCACGCACTCGTCCTCTCACACACACGCATCTGTAGCTACAAATTGTAGTGTTCTCAACCATCCGATTGGCTCTATCATAGGGTTCACGTTGTTCCTTGGCCTTGAGATTGAGAAGTTTAAAACACGGAGGCTAAGCTGGAGGTGCGAGGTTTTGGTTAATGTGCGGGCCGCACACGACACCAACACGACACGAGCTTCGTCTGCGTGGTGCGCAGTCCGGTGAGTTGTCCAACACAACCAGGCCTTGCTTGGTATCTGCGCCTCGACTTATGCACAGAGAAATTAGGGTCGGAGGGAGTACTACTGGTAGTAGTACTACTTTGATGTGTCGCGTCAACTCGCACAAGTATGAAACACTTTGTGAATAAACAAGCATATACTTGTCATCAAAATGGATAAAAAGGGACGTATCTAGAACTAAAATAGATCTACATACATCTCCTTTTATCCATTTGGATGACAAGTAGTACTTCTTACCCCAAGGTACTTTATATCCAACAGACACAAAATATCCGTTCGACTGTTGGAAATTACTGATCTAATGTCGAAGTAATTGCTGCATCGCCACCAAAACCCACCATCTCTTAAGCTAAAGTAGACCGAGCTAATCCCTATATTAGCATATTACTAAGATAAACAGAAGGCACTGTAGAAACATTTAGGACGTGAGCTTGTCAATCTGAATGTGGAGGGACACCAGCTTAGCCCCAGCCAACAGCTTGGGCGGAATTATGAAGAAGGTCAGCTCCTGCACGGCGACATCACCGGGATCCTTGTTGCTTGTCACCTCCATTTCCACCTTGACAGCGTCGGTCGTGCCTTTGGGCTCCCCCGGCGGGCCGTTCGCCCACAGCTTGGCCATGTAGTGCGGCAGTGGGGACTCCCCTGCTCTGATGCAGACGACCGACACGATGATAGGAGAGCCGATGTCTAGGACGCTGCCGACCAAGAAAAACACGTGACCATCCTCCTCCACGAACAACAAGAGCCGTGGCTCCGATAGTGGCACTTGCAGCTAGAGCACCTTGACATACTGGATCCTGTGCACGAGCATGGGATGCGCGGTGCTGATGTGGTGGTAGAGCGCCGACGGCGGGCCTTCATAGCCGCAGACGGGCACGGGGCATTTGCAGGGCGCGAGCGGACACATGCTTTGGTGATCTGCGAGCTTGTGGTAAGTGATGTAGAGCCCATAGCCTTCATGCGGGCACTCCACCCTCACCAATGAAAGGACGGCGTCCACCACCGTGTTCCGCACATCAAAGCCACTGCCGCGCTCGCACTTCTAGCACTGGTGCTGGTTCCCGGGGCGCTCGACGCGACAGTCTGCGCAGGCCAGGTGCCCTCCCTTGCACTGCAGAAATCAATCGAACAACACATCAATCAAGAAACCTGCACCTTGCTTGATCAGCCGAATAGACATGGTGTATTCAAACCTCCTACACTGGAGGCTTCAAGGCGCGGAGGCACAAGGGGCAGTGGAGCAAGGTGAGGTCCATCGAGACCATAGACAGCTCCATCGTCGGGTCCTGTTCCATCTGCATGATCTCGCCCTCCTCATGCACAACCATCTCATATTCATACTACTTCAAGGTGCATTAAATCAACACATGCAAGTATAAAAAGGAGAGTCATGACATGCATGCATGCATTGTAACTAATGCATTGGTAAACGCAAATTATTGAAATATATCGAGTGTACTGCTTTGATGTGTCGCGTCAACTTGTACAACAACCAGAAGTATGATTATCCTCTCCCTCGCAAACTTAACTGCACCTGCCTTTGGCAGTATGACAGGTTGGCCACCCACCTGTTGGGCCCACCTGTCATACACACGAAGGCAGGAGCACTAAGTCAATGAAGCGGCATCCCTCCCTTGCCCATGAGCGTGGTGGCTAGCAGGACTAGGAGAAGCTTTCGCTACACGCTCTCCCTCCTGCACATGGTGGACATGCAGCAGTTCAGTCGATGTCAGATGGACAGAAGCGTACTGTAGTACTCCTCCAGTGCAGTAGTACTTCATCATTGTTCGACTTCCCGAAGAGGCGAAGAGCCAAGCAGCCTGGACGCTCGTGTGGCAGTTTCATATGTAGGGTAGTCTAGGATAGTGTGTACCATGCCTGTAAGCTTAAAATCGTTGGGGTCGGCTCCATGCTATGTGGCCGTCTCGAAGTTTTTTTAATTAAAATAGTCTTCTGGCCCTACCTGTCATCCTGGTGATTGTAGTTTGCACGCTCATCTGGTCAAGATAGGAATATATATTTTAATTTGTGGTGGGTAAATGTTAGAGGTTGCAGTAAATATATTGTACACTTCGGGTCTTTGAGCCAAGTTTAGAGGCAAGCATGTGGGGCTAGTGCTATGATGTGTCGCGTCAACTCGTACAACGAGGAGAAGCTTGATTTTACTACTACACGCCTTCTCCCTCGCCCATGCGCGCGGTTGCTCACAGACGAGGACATGCTTTTGCTTATAGTATTACAACAAGCTATCCCTGCCGCTCGCGGTGGACAAACATGCAGCAGTGGATTCGATACTGTAGAAGCAGTAGTAGTAACATCATTGTTTGTCTTCTTGAAGAGGCGAAGAGCCAAGTGCAGCCCGAACATGGCAGTTGTGAATCTTGGAGCACGCATATAGCCAGGCTCTTGCATGAGATAAAATTGCTATGTGAGCCCACTATTGTAGTACATACTTGCTAGTATAGCCCTGTAAACCAGAAAGGAGTATTTGCCTTTCTAGAGATTTCAACAAGTGACTAGACTACACTGAGACGGAGTACGTATGGAGCAAAATGAGTGAATCTGCACCATAAATAAATACGTAGTTCTCTCGTTTTGCTCTCTGCGGTGCATAATGTTGAGTATACTGACTAATCTCTTTTTGACACGCATTTACGTTTTTTTAACATAGTACAGATGCAAGCGCTCATATACACGTGCATACACTCACCCCTATGAATGAACACACGCACACCCTACCCCTATCAGCACCTTCGAAAGACTGAGCCGACATTATCATCTTGAAATTTACAAAGTTACCATAGCACCTTGTCGTTGATGGGAACGTCTCATGACACGCGATAGACGCGAGCAGGAGTTGCCTCCATAGGTGCTTGAATGCCAAAGAGGGAGAGGGTAGCGGTTCCCGAGACATTGAATGGTCAAATGATGCAGCCTCAATTACATGCAGAGGGAATTAATTTGAGAAGCATAATAGAGCCAGCACGACGTGAATGCAACAGTGTTTGGAATCTCATATAAAGGCGCCCCACCACTCCAATCCATGTACTCCTAGTCTTTGTGCAACACTTCTCACTCGAATCCAAGACCAAGTGACCAGAAGCCACAAGCACCTATGGAGGTGATGGACGCGAGCGGCAGTCGGCTGTGCCAAATCATCCAAGGCGCCGGCCTGCGGCCCCGCACCGCGCAATGTTACCAGACGGTGCTGGCAACCGCCGTCATCGTAGCCCTCACCAACACCGGCTTCGCCTCTCGCATGGACGACATGATGGTTAACTCCATCCAAAAGTTCACCGCCATCAAGAAGCGCGCGGACGACCTTGCCATACTGCTCCAGCCCGCGCGCCCAGGCTCCTCATTGCCTGCCACCCTCATCAGCCTCCATGGTGACGAACTCTTTCAAGCCCTGGTGGCCCTGCAGGTGCCGGAACTGATTATTCGAAGAGACTTGCAAAGATAACTTAATCACACATAAAAGAATTCAGAGGAGATTCAAATATTTCTCATAGATAAACTTGACCATAAACCCACAATTCATCGGATCTCGACAAACACACCACAAAAAGAGTTACATTGAATAGATCTCCAAGAAGATCGTGGAGAACTTTGTATTGAGATTCAAAGAGAGAGAAGAAGCCATCTAGCTAAAAACTATGGACCCGAATGTTTGTGGTAAACTACTCACAATTCATAGGAGAGGCCTTGGAGATGATGTGAGGCCCTCCGTGGTCGACTCCCCCTCCGACGGAGCACCGGCGAAGGCTCCAAGATGGGATCTCGCGGATACAAAAGGTTGCAGCGGTGGAATTAGGTTTTCGTGGTCTGTTCAGATGTTCTCAGGGTACGTGGGTATATATAGGAGGAAGGAGGTCGGTGGACGCTCGAGGGGCCCACGAGGGTGGGGGGCGTGCTGGGCACCCTCGTGGCCGCCTCCTCTGTTGCTTGACGTCCACTTCAAGTCCCCTCGATCACGTTTGTTCCAAAAAGATCGCTCCCGAAGGTTTCATTCCGTTTGGACTCTGTTTGATATTCCTTTTCTTCGAAACACTGAAATAAGGAACATCACAACAATTCGGGTTGGGCCTCCGGATAATAGGTTAGTCCCAAAAATGATATAAAAGTGTAAAGTAAAGCAAATAAACATCCAAAACGGGTAATATAATAGCATGGAACAATCAAAAATTATAGATATGTTGGAGACGTATCACCCTCCGACACTGGCGCTTGTGAGATGAGGTCGACACCGACATGGGTAGCAGGGCCGCTTGCCGCCGACTGGGAACTTAATCTTTGGGCCTCTAGAAATAATGCAAGCATGAAACTGAAATACCTAGAAAGGTGAACTGAATCTTTGGGCCTCTAGAAATAATGCAAGCCTGAAACTTAAATAGCTAGAAAGTTGAACTGAATCTTTGGGCCTCTACAAATAATGCAAGCCTGAAACTGAAATACCTAGAAAGGCGAATTGAATCTTTGGGCCTCTAGAAATATTTATTAGCTCCTCATGCAGCATCAAACAATTTCATGCGTGCACCACATATCTATACCAAGTTTGATCAGGATCTACTTTTCCAAATCAGAATTAGCGCTAGAGTGAGCAAGATCAATGATATGGCTGTGAGACAGAGAAGGAACGAACAAACTCACCCCTATCGCGACCTCCCTGGTAGATGCGCCGCTGCCGTGCAGAACAGAGGGAGAAAAACGACCGGTGAAGGGGGAGCAGGGCGACTGAGGGAGTCCTGGACTAGGGGGTGTCCGGATAGCCGAACTATCATCATCGGCCGGACTCCAAGACTATGAAGATACAAGATTGAAGACTTCGTCCCATGTCCGGATGAGACTTTCCTTGGCGTGGAAGGCAAGCTTGGCAATACGGATATATAGATCTCCTACCATTGTAACCGACTCTGTGTAACCCTAGCCCTCTCCGGTGTCTATATAAACCGGATGGCTTTAGTCCATAGGACGAACAACAATCATACCATAGGCTAGCTTCTAGGGTTTAGCCTCCTTGATCTCGTGGGAGATCTACTCTTGTAATACCCACATCATCAATATCAATCAAGCAGGACGTAGGGTTTTACCTCCATCAAGAGGGCCCGAACCTGGGTAAAACATCTTGTCCCTTGTCTCCTGTTACCATCCGCCTAGACGCACAGTTCGGGACCACCTACCCGAGATCCGCCGGTTTTGACACCGACATTGGTGCTTTCATTGAGAGTTCCTCTGTGTCATCACTGATAGGCCCGATGGCTTCTTCGATCATCAACAACGACGCAGTCCAGGGTGAGACCTTCCTCCCCAGACAGATCTTCGTATTCGGCGGCTTTGCACTGCGGGCCAATTTGCTTGGCCATCTGGAGCAGATCGAAAGCTACGCCCCTGGCCGTCAGGTCAGATTTGGAAGTTTGAACTTCACGGCTGACATCCGCGGGGACTTGATCTTCGATGGATTCGACCCACAGCCGAGCATGCCGCACTATCACGACGGGCATGATTTAGCTCTACAGCCGGACAGTACCCTGGAGGCCGCACACGAGTCCGCTGCGATCTTCAATTCGGAGCCGGCTGCGCAAATCGAGGACGGGTGGCTAGACACCGCCTCAGGGGCTGCAACCTCTACGGCGATAGAGCCAAACACTGACCTTGTCCCTCATGAAGCTCGTGACTCCGAGGTGCCGGACTCCTCGCCGGACTCCGAACCTCCCGCGCCCCTTCCAATCGAGTCCGATTGGGCGCCGATCATGGAGTTCACCGCTGCGGACATCTTTCAACACTCACCCTTCGGCGACATCTTGAGTTCGCTAAAGTATCTCTCGTTATCAGGAGAGCCCTGGCCGGACTGCGGTCAGGACGGCTGGGATGCGGACGACGAAGAAATTCAAAGCCCACCCACCACCCACTTAGTAGCCACTGTCGACGATCTAACCGACATGCTACACTTCGACTCCGAAGACATCAACGGTATGGACGATGATGCCGGAAACGACCAAGAACCAGCGCCTACTGGGCACTGGAAAGCCACCTCATCATATGACATATACATGGTGGATATCCCAAAGGATGGGAATGGCGAAGGAACAGCGGAGGATGACCCCTCCAAGAAACAGCCCAAGCGCCGGCGTCAGCGGCGCCACTCTAAATCCCGCCACAGCAAGAATGGAGATTCCGGCACCAGAGATAATAACACCCCAGACAGTGCCGACGACAACCCCCTCCAGCAAGATTCAGCACAGGAGGACGGAGACGCCATCCCTCATGAGAGAACGGCAGACGAAGAGGTAGAGGATTACATGCCTCCCTCCGGAGACGAGGCAAGCCTCGACGACGACGAATTCGTCGTGCCTGAGGATCCCGTCGAACAAGAGCGTTTTAAACGCAGGCTTATGGCCACGGCAAACAGCCTCAAGAAAAAGCAGCATCAGCTCAGAGCTGATCAAGATCTGCTAGCCGACAAATGGACTGAAGTCCTTGCGGCCGAAGAGCACGAGCTCGAACGCCCCTCCAAAAGCTACCCTAAACGCAAGCTGCTCCCCCGATTAGAGGAGGAGGCATATGAACCTGCATCACCAACAGACAATACGGCAGACCGACCACCACGTGGCCGCGACAGAGAGGCCTCTAGGCCCTCCACTAGAACCGTACCCCGGCATCGCTCGAAAAGCACAAGGCCACAGGGGAACGCTCCGGACTTGCGAGATATATTGGAGGATAAGGCAAGACAATCAAGATCGATCTATGGATCGCGTGGGCGCCCCATGATACGTGACGACAACCATCACGCCGGACACAATAAGTCCGACCGGGCAGAACACAGTAGACAAAGCTCTTTGGAACTCCGTCGTGATATCGCCCAATACAGAGGCGTCGCACACCCACTATGCTTCACAGATGAAGTGATGGATCATCAAATCCCCGAAGGGTTTAAACCCGTGAATATTGAATCTTACGATGGCACAACAGACCCCGCGGTTTGGATCGAAGACTATCTCCTTCACATCCACATGGCCCGCGGTGATGATCTTCACGTCATCAAATATCTCCCACTCAAGCTTAAAGGACCAGCCCGACATTGGCTTAACAGCTTGCCAGCAGAGTCAATTGGGAGTTGGGAAGACCTGGAAGCCGCATTCCTCGATAACTTCCAAGGCACATATGTGCGACCATCAGACGCTGACGACCTAAGCCATATAATTCAGCAGCCAGACGAATCGGCCAGACAATTCTGGACACGCTTCTTAACCAAGAAAAACCAAATCGTCGACTGTCCGGATGCGGAGGCCCTCGCGGCCTTCAAACATAACATCCGCGACGAGTGGCTTGCCCGGCACCTGGGACAGGAAAAGCTGAAATCCATGGCAGCCCTCACATAACTCATGACCCGCTTCTACGCGGGTGAGGACAGCTGGCTAGCCCGCAGCAACAACCTCAGCAAAAATTCTGGCAGTCCGGATATCAAGGACCGCAATGGCAGGTCACGTCGCAACAAAAACAAACGCCGCATTAACGGCGACAATAGCGAGGATACGACAGTCAATGCCGGATTCAGAGGCTCTAAACCCGGTCAGCGGAAAAAGTCATTCAAAAGAACTACCCCGGGTCCGTCCAATTTGGACAAAATACTCGACCGCTCGTGTCAGATACATGGCACCCCCAAAAAGCCAGCTAACCACACCAACAGGGACTGTTGGGTATTCAAGCAGGCAGGCAAGTTAATTGCCGAAAACAATGACAAGGGGCTGCATAACGATGACGAGGAAGAGACCCGACCGCCGAACAATAGAGGACAGAAGGGTTTCCCCCCACAAGTGCGGACGGTGAACATGATATACGCAACCCACATACCCAAAAGGGAGCAGAAGCGTGCACTCAGGGATGTATACGCGATGGAGCCAGTTGCCCCGAAGTTCAATCCATGGTCCTCCTGCCCGATCACTTTTGACCGAAGGGACCACCCCACCAGCATCCGCCACAGCGGATTCGCCGCATTGGTTTTAGACCGAATCGTTGATGGATTTCACCTCACCAGAGTCTTGATGGACGGCGGCAGCAGCCTGAACCTGCTTTCAAAGGATACAGTGCGCAAAATGGGCATAGACCCCTCAAGGATTAAACCTACCAAGACGACCTTTAAAGGCATCATACCAGGTGTAGAAGCCAATTGTACAGGCTCTGTTACACTGGAAGTGGTCTTCGGATCCCCGGATAACTTCCGAAGTGAGGAGTTAATCTTCGACATAGTTCCGTTCCACAGCGGCTATCATGCTTTGCTCGGACGTACCGCGTTTGCAAAGTTCAACGCGGTGCCGCACTACGCATACCTCAAGCTCAAGATGCCAGGCCCTCGAGGAGTCATCACGGTCAATGGAAACACTGAACGCTCTCTCCGAACGGAGGAACATACAGCGGCTCTCGCGGCAGAAGTACAGTGCAGCCTCCTAAGGCAATTCTCGAGTCCGGCTGTTAAGCGACCGGACACGGCTAAACGCGCCCGGAGTAACCTACAACAAGACCACCTGGCACGTTCCGAGCACACGTAGCAGTGCGGCCCCAACCCCAGCCCCTACAAAATTTCAAGACAGGTCCTTCACGTACATCATTACGCTCTGGAGATACCATGGGCATGGGGGGAGGGGCACGACCACGATAGGCCCAGAATGCGGCTTAACCACACCAGGGGCTCTCAAGTGTGTCGTTCTTTTTTTTTCTTTCTCTCTTTTTTTTATCCACAGGACTCCATTCATCAGAGGCCCTGTCCGGCAGCAGACCTGCCGAACTCACGATGCAATAGCCAGGGAAGAAGAAATGCTACAACGAATATCCAGGTGGTCTCCATTACGAGCATTTAATCTGTTTTATACACCATTCCGCAGCCTACCCCTGGAGGGGGACATGTTTAATAGTCCCATCCCTTGCTTATCGCACCATTTGTATCGTTCTGCATTCACAACAGTCTTTCTTGAATAAACAATGCAACACCTTTTTGCTTACAATTGCATTTCTTTCTTAAACATATGTTCATTTATGACATGTTGCATCCATACACTTTGGTACGGATAAATACACCAGGGGCTTATGTTTCCCGCATCATGGTGTGATAAGTCCGAAAACTTTCACAAGTGTGGCACCCCGAACTTATATCATTATATGCATCAGCTCCGAATCCTGTCTTGGGTCAATAGTTGGGTTTGCCCGGCTCCCATGTTTTGGTACCTTATGTTCCGTTGTATCGGCAAAGGTAGCACTGGGAGAACCACTGCGATTGCGCCTCAGTTGAGCTGGGCGAGTGCCTCAATGGAGAAAGCTAAAACTGACCGTCATGATGAGGCGAGAGCTGGTCGCTGTTTGAGAGGTTTTTTGCGAGTCCCTAAAGACTTATGCCGCTTAGAGCGAGGAGCTGGCTTTGTCCGGCCCAGGCGTGGATAACGCCCCAAATTCGGCCTTCCGAACACTAGGGGCTTCGCCGAAATTTAAAATTATAGAATTCTATGGCTAAGTGACAGTGTTCAAGCGTTATAAGTCCGGTTGCCTTGTTCGTTGTGTTGAGCGCCTCCCTAGATGGACCCAAAAATGGGAACAAGAGTGCTCAAATTTATCCCGAACACCCCAACACTCGTGGCATGGGGGCTGAAGCCGACGACTTGCCATCTCTCAGATTTGATAAACAGCCGCACAGAAGGTAATATTTTAAATTAACAAGCGTTTCTTAGCGCATATGAACGAAGTTTTTCAGCGCACAGGATAACAAAATGCGAGTCTACTCAAATATTACATCTTTGGAGCACTCACCCGCAATAATGCGGGCACCCTTCAGGACACTCTTATAATACATCTCGGGCGTGCGATACTCCTTGCCCAGCGGTGGCGCGTCCGTCACAAGCTTCTGAGCATCCATCTTGCCCCAGTGCACCTTTGCGCGGGCAAGGGCCCGACGGGCACCTTGAATACAGGCGGAGTGCTTGATGACTTCAACCCATGGACACACATCCACCAGCCGCAACAACAGGCCGGAGTAGCTCCCAGGCATGCCCTCCTTAGGCCACAGCCGAACTATAAGGCCCTTCATTGCCTGTTCGGCCACCTTGTGGAGCTCGACCAGCTGCTTCAGCTGGTCGCTAAGGGGCACCAGATGTCCGGCCTCAGCATACTGAGACCAGAAGACCTTCTCCGTCGAGCTACCCTCCTCGGCCCTATAGAAAGCGGCAGCATCGGACACGCTACGGGGCAGATCTGCGAATGCTCCTGGAGAGCTCCGAATTCGGGTAAGTGATAGGTAATTCACACTCACATGCTTACTTTTCATGAAAAATGCCTTACCCGCCGCTATTTTCTTCAATGCCTCGACTTCCTGGAGGGCCTTGTAGGCTTCGGCCTTAGCGGCTTTGGCACTCTCCAGAGCCGTTGCAAGCTCGGACTCTCCACTCTTCGAGTCACGCTCCAAACTCTCATGTTTTTCCACGAGAGACTGGAGCTCTTGCTTTACCTCCGCCACCCGCGCTCCTGCCTCTCTCGCTCGGTGCGCTCCGCAGCTACATTACATTAGGCCGCGGACACCGCCTCCTTCAGGGTCGCCACCTCGTTTGTGGCCCCTGCAATACCCACGTTATCCTTGTCATTCTTCTTGCAACCAAATCCTTTTCTGTAAGGTACAATTTTAATAAGGTGTTACTCACCTTCCTTGTCCTCGAGCTGCTTCTTGGCATGGCCGAGCTCGCTCTTGGACCGCTCGAGGCTTTGCTTCAAAGTATTGACCTCCGCGGTCAGTGCGGCAGAGGTCAGCAGCACAGCCTGCAATCCCATATTGACATATTTTTTATATGACTCCTGCGTATATCTTTTTAGATCCTCAGTCCGGCTTTTCTTTCCGAATACCGAACCGAGCATCAGGGGCTACTGTCAATGCGGTACTATCTTACATATATCAAAATTCTTACTTCAAAGCCTGTTAGAAGGCTGCTGCAGGCTTCGGTCAGCCCGCTCTTGGTGAGCTGAACCTTCTGAATCACCGCACTCATACCAGTGCGGTGTTCCTCTTTGATGGAGGCGCCATTGAGCGCCTCCAGCAAGCTATCCGGCGCCTCTGGTTGGACGGAGGCTGCCGGCGTCACGGTCTTGCCCTTCTTACAAAGGGGCCGCCCGCCGGACTCCGGAGCCACTATAGGTTCTGGGGCCCAGTCCGGTGCAAAGTCCGGGAGGTTGCCCTGCGGCACCTCCGGGGCCTCCTCCTCCTGGCGGGTCCCTTCCCGGGATCCCACCTTGGCATCGTCCGCATCACGGGGGGTGGAGGCGGTCGGAAGAGAATCCATATCCGACGCACCCAAGGACCCGCTCGACGAAGCGGGAAGATCATCCCTGGGCGGACTGCAGGGTTGTATGCGGCATTAGAAAGACACTATGTGGCGAAAAGAAAAACCATGAAGTTATTCGGGAGTCCGGATACTTACGATCTCGCCAGGGGCTTGGCCCTTGGAGGCCAATCCTCGTCGTCATGTCCGACGTCGGCAGAGCAGTCCGGGGGAAGAGTCCTTCCCTTCTTGGACCCTTCGGCCTCCCTCGTTGGGGAAGCCTTCCTTTTCTTCCCTCCCCCCACTGGGGAAGAGGCCTTCTTCTTCTCCTCCTCGCCTTTGCGGGAGGAGTCTGCCTCGGAGTCATCGTCCGATGACACCTGAAAACGGGAACTCTTCCGAGTGCCCGTGGCCTTCTTCTTGGCCTTCTTCTCCGTCACCACGTGGGGTGCCGGAGCCAGCAGCCCCGTTAAGCGGGCATCCGCTGGGTCCTCTGGCAATGGGGCTGGACAGATAGTCTGTTCAGCTTTCTTCAACCAGTCCTGTCAAAGGAGGGGGAGTTTAGATCCCGCATAGAGTCAAAGTATGGAAAACAAGTGTCCCGTAAAGGGCAAAATCGTTTACCTCGCTAGCCGGACACTACGAGCTGCATCCGCGATCTTCGGTAGCGGATGCGGGGGCCTCGGCGCCCTTAAACAGCACCCACCAGGCATCTTCGTACGTAGTGTCGAAGAGCCCGCTCAAAGTCTGGTGCTGCACCGAATCGAACTCCCACATATTGAAGCCCCGTCGTTGGCACGGGAGAATCCGGCGAATGAGCATGACCTGGACTACGTTGACAAGCTTGAGCTTCTTGTTTACTAGCTTTTGGATGCAGGCTTGGAGTCCGGTCAGCTCCTCCGAATCACCCCATATCCGTCCGCTCTCTTTCCAGGAGGTGAGTCATATGGGGATGCCAGATATGAATTCGGGGGCCGCTGCCCATTCAGGGTCACGCGGCTCGGTGATGTAGAACCACCCCGATTGCCACCCCTTAATGGTTTCCACGAAAGTGCCCTCAAGCCAAGTAAAGTTGGGCATCTTGCCCACCATGGCGCCTCCGCACTCCGCTTGGCTACCCTTCACAATCTTCGGCTTGATACTGAAGGTCTTGAGCCACAAGCCGAAGTGGGGCTGGATGCAGAGGAAGGCCTCACACACGACGATAAACGCCGAGATGTTGAGGATGAAATTCGGGGCCAGATCACGGAAATCCAGGCCGTAGTAGAACATGAGCCCCCGGACAAAGGGATGGAGTGGGAAGCCCAGTCCGCAGAGGAAATGGGAAAGAAATACTACCCTCTCATGGGGCCTGGGGGTGGGGATGAGCTCTCCCTCGTCGGGGAGCCGGTGTGTGATGTCGCTGGACAGATATCCGGCGCTGCGCAGCTTCTGGATGTGCCCCTCCGTAATGGAGGAGGCCATCCACTTGCCTCCCGCTCCGGACATAGTTGGAGAAGGTTGAGGTGAGATGTGCGGACTTGGGCGATGGATCTCACGTTCGCGGAGATGGATAAGCCAAGGAGGAAGAAGGCGCAGGTAAAAGGGTTGGACCTTTATCCCCTTATATGGGCGGACGAAAACATGCGTCCCCACCGGCCTGATAAAACTCGCTTATCTCCCAAGCACCGCAATCAATGGCGCGGTTGGGTTACCCACGTCCGTATTGATGGGAATCCCGGAATAAGGGGAACACGATCTCTGCTTCGACAAGACGTCCCAAGGAAACCTGTAACGCCCTGGATCCGATGCGCCAGGTGTCCGCCAGTTATTCGCCGTCGTTGCCATGTCATTTGCTTGCGTATTGCATTTTATCATGTCATCATGTGCATTTCATTCTACATGCATGTTCGTCTCATGCATCCGAGCATTTTCCCCGTTGTCCGTTTTGCAATCCGGCACTCCTATGCCCTCCGGCGTTCCCCTTTCGTCTCTCGTTGTGTGCGGGTATTAAACTTTCTCGGAATGGCCCGAGGCTTGTCAAGTGGCCTTGGTATAGCACCGGTAGACCGCCTGTCAAGTTTCGTGCCATTTGGAGGTCGTTTGGTACTCCAACGGTTAACCGGGTAACCGTAAAAGCCCCTTTCTCTTTGCAGCCCAACACCCCTTCCAAACTGGCCCAAAACCCACCTAACTCCCCTCCATGCTCTCAGTCGTTCGATCACGATCGCGTTGCCGAAAACCGCTCCTCAACTATATAATAGCCCCCTCCCCCGAAATTCGCGGATGATTTCGCCCCGAAACCCTAGCCCCGCTCCCCTCGCGCCGCCGGACACGTCCGCCCGCCGACGGACATGTCCGCCCCACCGACCGCAGCCAACCAGGAGGTGCCACCTGTCCCGCTGGCCCCTCTCTCTCTCCTGCGCGCC